>NC_039256.1:18209981-18509981 GCF_003368295.1 Carassius auratus
AGGATTCTGATAAGTGCTACAAAAGCAACAGTTGAATTCTTCAATGTGTTTACTGAGAGAGTTACCCGGTAAGGTTCAGTCAACCATGTCCCCACGTATACATTTACATACACATACAGAAAACTAAACTGAATCGTAACAAACTCAGAAAACCTGAAATATATGGATTTTTTTTTTCCTGTTGTAATATGCATAATCCAGAAGGTGGCGTATGCATCACAGACTAAATCCAAGTCAGTCGTATTTTCTCCCCCAAAAAGACTCAAAATTCAATGTAGATGTCCTGTCTTGTCAGTACTACTGTTATTAAGCAAACATTCCCTTTATATGGCATGATTACTGAAAATTCTAGATTTAAGACGCAACAGACCAGTAAAACATTATCTACACTGTAAAGAAATTCCATCTATTTCAAGTCAGTCCATGGACTTAAGTTTTTAAGTTTAATCAGCTTAGTCATTTTAAGTCATTTTAACTTAAATTATATTAGGATGACTTTAAAAAATCTAGTTTAACGTCATATAACTTGGAATAGCTGAACATATTTTGATGAGTTTATGCAAAAACATTAGCTGCTATGACTCACTGACACTGATTGTATCGGTTTTTACAGTGTACTTACACTATATTTATATTACAGAAATGGTCAGACTTTACTCCCCCAAACCTGTATAACTTTATTTCATCTGTGGAATATAAAAGGATACATTTAAAAAAATATATTAAGTGTTTTTATTGTTAACTAGAACTATATAAAAATGTAAATACATTATTTAAAATACATTTAGCCATTTGCATTGTGTTTATGCGTATATCAGATGCTTTTATCCAAAGCGACTTATAAAAGAGGAAAACATGCTTTGTAATATACAATGCAGGTTTATTTGACAACTAGATTAGGAATAAGTACATAAATATTAGATGAAAACCTTCAAAATGACTTTAAAAATGAAAATCAGGAATGTTGCCTTGGCAACTAACTGAAATAAAATGAGCTGAAGATGAACTATTAAAAGCACTACCTGAAACTGAAATAAAAATAAATAAATTAAAGCTGAATTTAAAATTTAAAAAGAAACTAATAATAAGCCAGAAGCACATAAAAAAATTACTAAAAGTAAAATGAAACTTAATATATAAATATGCTAATTAAATATGTAAATAAATGCTATAATAGCATATAAATCATACAAAAATTCTGTCATTCGCAGATCTGAAGACATAACCGTTTTGGAGGCTTATTTTGTGTTCTCAAATGGCACAGCTCTTAACTACGATGAAGTGACCACAATCCTGAATTCAGAGGAGGTCTATAAGGAATTTGGATCCCAGCTTACTCAGCTTGGATTTACTGGCATTGTGAGTGACCAAAAACATAAACTAAAGATGTTGTTCAACACGGTAAGCTTTACGTTTTTTCAAATGCCTTTTCTCATTTCGTTAACAGTCAATAACTATTACGGAGACTACAGAAATGAAGACAGAGGTGTTTATCATGATTGGTTTGATGGCTGCACTGGCGATCGTTCTTGTTGTAACAACCACCTCTCTCGTGTGCATCAGAAGAAAGTAAGAACTACCGAATTACCCATGTTTCAATGATGTAAAAAACAAACAAAAAAAAAACACTTATTGTTTGGTTTGCATGGTGATCTTTATACACCTTATCAGTCTCTGTATTATACCATTCATTTGTAGTTCCCCTTTTTGAGTAATTTGTAATATTTAAAGGCCTAAAATTAGCCACCATGCCTCTGAACATGGATGGGTCATGTAGGGTGTATAGAATATGAAGTCAACTTACATGAGCCAATACAGTGGCATAATGGAAGACCCTCTAACCTCAGTCTGGCTCTCACACATTACAAATCTGCTAACCAGATTTAAAATAGCTCTTCCTTATGTGCACCCACACATTTGCACAAGTTTCTTCATTCTGTCTGATGTGTGCTGGATTTGCAACTTATCGCTGCTGGTCTCTTTCTAACCTTTAGTTACAAGAGGAAACTAAAGGCAGCCAAAGCCATGAATTCAGCAGCCTCAGTGGTCATAAAGAATCAGAAGACCGGCCCTGTGGTTCCTGGAACCAACCAATACAACAAAGAAGGGTAAGACAGACATCACGGGCTGCCTAAAATGTTGAGCCATTGTGTAATTTTGAACAGGAATTCAGCAGCAGGCTGTTGTGTGAGATTGTGTGATATGTATTCCACAGCGCAAACCCAGTGCTGAATATGAATATTGATACAGCCACAGACCTAGGCTTCGATGAAGATGACTCCAGCGCAGACAGAGAGAGGTATCATGACTCTACACTAAAAACACTACTGAGAAGAAATTATGAGAAGATGTTCACACTGTTGTAGGGTACTGACTAGGATATCAATAAATATATATATATATGTATATGTTAAAAGGTCATTTATTCATGTGCCAGCAAAACTGAAGACTGGGGTAATGGCTGCAGAAAATTCAGTCACATGATCCTACAGAAATTATTCCTATATTTGGTGCTCGGGAAATAGTTCTTGTTATAATCACTGTTTAAAACATTTGTGCTACAAAAGAACAGCTTTTATATTCAATTAAAGTTTTTTTGTAGCATTATAATGTTTTACTGTCACTTTTTATTCAATTAATATATTCTCGTTGAATAAAACTATTAATATATTTAAACAACTTTTAATTTGTTGTGGTATAGATCAAGGGGCATGTGACACTTATCATTAATCCTATTAAATTAACAAACACTAAATCAACAGCCCTATTAGTTACATAATGCATCGTGATCTATCAGGCAGTTTGTGTTTTAATGTAATTACTCTGGACAGTGAGAGGTAAAATTTCATCTTACTCGCTCTGAAATTATCTAAACAAGATGATATCACATTGCACATTCAAAAACTGACTTCACTGTAGAAGATGGAAGCCACTGACCTTCAATGGAAGTTTTTGAAAGCATGTTTATCATGTCATGGAAGCCCACATTCTGCAAATGAACTTAAATGGCTTCTACAAAATCTATTTAAGATACAGTAGAACATACTGTAGTTCTCCATGACAGATAGCATCTGTTTGCACTTATCTAGGGGTAATTATAGATTGGTTTCAGTAACGGTAGTTTTAGTTAAACAATGTTGTGATGTTGGTGACCCCATAAGTCTCAGAATCACATTAAGCTGTACTACATGCTAAATGTAGCATGATTTTATTTCAAGCTACATGACTGGTCGAAATGTCTCTGCCAGTAACTTCTTTCCCTATGTCTCCAAGTCTTCATTCAGAAGAGTGTAACTTTGTGAGATTCTTATTATGTCTCTATTCTGTGTGTTTTAGCCTGAATTCCCTGGACTACAGCATTGATATGACGACAGAGAATGCCAATGACGCTATGCCAATGATGGTAAATGTATTATTAAAATAAAGATATTATACAGCAGGGAGCAGAAGTCTGAGACCACTAGTGAAAGTCAACATAATTTGTGAAACAGTGAACTGAAAAAATAACTAGAATTGAATAATTTCTTAGCATTTGTGGTGTCACCTTTTTGCTTTAATAACAGCAGAACTCGAGCAGCATGAATTCCATTCCAAGTTTGTGTAAAACTTGATAATCATGTTCTCCAGTATGATTTGAGGCATTTGCATAGTCACTAATTTGCTTATTTAATAGTGACAGATCTAAAATTACAAGTTCTACAGTATTTCAGGCATTATTTTTTTTTTGTTTTGTTTTTGTATTTCAAGCATAAATTCCTCTTATTATGCAAAAAACGTATTTTTCTATAAACGCTTGGGGACACAACAGCAAAAAGACTTCATAAGTTCTTTAACTGAGTATGTTTTGAGTACTTAACGTTTTCTGTTGTGTGGTAGGCAATTCAGGAGGAAGACGAGGAGGAGGAGGAGGAGGATGAAAGAAGTGAATCTCCATACATTGAGCCTCTGGGTGCTGCACTTGCCCAGCGAGAAAAGAGGAGAGGTGTTGACAGCCCCAGTCTCACTTTTGCAAACCCTTCCGTAGACACCACTGATCTCTAACTTTCAGCCTCTGACCTCCACCTGTTTGCCATTTTTTTATATGTGATCCTGCCAAAAAAGGAGAAAAGACTCAATTTCACAATATTTTGCATTTGGGCAAACTTTAACTTTAAAGTAAACCCACTTTAAATGACCAATGCACTTTGAAATGTAAGAGAGAGAAAAAATCTCGGTGCACTAAAAACAAGCAGTGATTCAAACAGTATTTGAAGGTAAATTTTACTTACATTATTCTCCATCATCCCTTTTTCATATTCAGAATTTTTGGATTCTCCAATATTTAATACCTATTCCTTGATTGTACTGTCATAAAGAAGATTGAAACTCTTTTTAAAAAATATTATTTTCTGTCTCTGAACAAAAAACCTTAACTGCTTCAACAGAAACTAAAGTTAAACTGCTTGTGTATCCTGACAAATATTACCTACTGTAGCACTAGTCTGCTAGTTTAAGTCTGAGTCAAATCAAAAATCTCATATCCTGCTATGACAGATTATTAAACAGGGTTTATATATATCGTAAACTGTCTATATATGGTGTATTGTTATATGTTCTAAGTGCAATCATTCGATAGCATGTTCTGTGAATTAAAAAAAAAATAATACTAATAATAATTAGGTATTTTTCTCTAATAAAATTGATCATGTTATTAAAGCGAGTCACAAATCAAGTTTGCTTTTCCCTTGTAGACGATTTAATTTCAAAATTATTCACTTTACAGTTCTCACAACAGTCACAAAACATCACAGGCAATGTAAGGCTCGAAGGTGCGCTTGATATATGTGTACTGAGCTGGACTGAAAATACAAGACAAATCCATTGAATATTGACGAGGTTATACAAAAGCAAATAGAAAATGAAACTCAAAGAACACCAAACACTTCAATGTTGATAAAATCTGAGACATCATCTATTACTTGTTACCTGAAACACCAAGAATTTTTTAAGGTCATTTTTGCCCAATACAAAATACTTGGTACTGTCACTCTATAAAGGTTTTCTACCATTCCTTAAATATACAAGCTGAATTTGTATATACATATTTGAAATATAGAAATATTAAAGGTAAAATTATTAGTGTAAAATATTATAAAAGAGCACTTTAAAAGTGATCCTCACTGACCACAACAACATCAAGGTAGCATGGTCTCGACAGAAGCAAGCAAAAACACATAGGAGCCATTTTAAAATCGAGAGCGAGGAGAAATCAAGACAACTGTATTTGTGTGCAGTGTATCAAACCAAACCTAAAGTGATGATTATCCATATACTGTAGGGGCGTCTTGTAACACAGTGTCAATACAAGTCATTTTAAAGGTCTTAAAGGGGAGTATCATTGAACAAAACCCAATCCTGTGCACATCCAAAGTGCACAAAATTTGGAAAGACTGTCTATTAAGATGGTTTGGACCACCATGCCTTCCTTAGTTTTCCTCATCTTGACGTGGTCTTGTACAACATTTTGGCCGCCAGATATTCCTGAACCACTGGCGAAAATTATTCTGCCGACGCCTGCCACTCTGCACCGTCTTTTCCTCACTTTGTTCTTTGGCCAGGCTGCTTTCACCAAGGTCTGATATGGGGGGAGGACTGGAAGGCATCGACATCGACGTTTCGGTTGGGTTTGCTGGCAGACCATCTGCAGGACAGGGCAAGGCCAAAGGCTGTTTCTGCTTCTTTACCTGTTTCTCCAGGTGCTTCTGGATGGCGGAGCCCAGCACTGCCACCTCCACCACCGCACCATACACTTCCCAAGTCATTCCCTTTTCATCCCAGCTCACCTCCTGCACAGGTTCTGGCACTTCGTCTGTTGTCACCCCGATCCGTGGTTCCGGCTCGGGGAAAACCTCAGGTGCGTTCAGAATGATCGGAGTCATAGGAGCAGTGGCAACCGAACGGAATTCCACCTGAGGGCCCACCTGCATCTCGGCATCTTTGGTCAGTGCCACATCTGTACTACACTTGTTGGCGAGTTTTCCAAAGGGGCCTGGAAAAAGGAATGCTGCGGAGCCCTCTTGAGGAGTCATGGGGCTGGTGGCCACCGACTGGTACATCACCTCCAGGCTAACCTGGGTTTGCACGGTCTGTGTGCGTCCATGCGACTGAGTCAAGGTTAGTGTCTCTTGCGAAGGTCGTCCAGGATCCTTGCACTTGGTTGATTCGGTTTTCTTCAGTTTTACTTCCACATCTTCAGGCTTTGTGGGCTGGTCTTTCAGACTGCAAATGTTCACTTCCGTGCCTGTGCTACTTGCATTTGTTTTCTGTGGGGTGCTTGAACATTTACTTCCACATTTTGTCTCATTGCTACTATACCCTGGATCTCCAGGCAATCTTGGTCCTTCATTGGTGGTATTCTGCTCAGGTGATACATGGCTTATGACGCTGGTCTTCTGGACTTGACTGACTTCAATCACGTTTGCCACAACAATGGAACCATCGAGGCTCTCTTCCTCAGTCACTCCTTCACTTTTAACCGAAGAGACCATCTCTGGTTCAGCAGGGCAGCTGGAAGTCTTCTGCTCCCCGAACTCATCCTCATTCTCCTCATTCTCCACATTCTCCTCATCCTCTAAAGTACAATCATGGTTGGTCACCAGTATGGTAATCTCCTGGTCCAGGCTTTGTTGGCCAGATGCCAAGCACATCTTATCTGCTTGGTTAACACTCCACTCTGGTTGAAATGCTGCCGCAGGTGGTTCATCACTTTTGACTGCTGTTTGAGTGGAAGATAATTCCTCTTCTAATCGCTGCTCATGTGGAATCACTGACTTGATCTGATCTGATGAAATCTCTTGGTCAGGTTGCTCCTCGATGCTCCCACAGATCTCCTTATGGCCTGCGGTCCCTGGGTTTTCATCAGTTACGTTGTCGTTCATAAGGGCCGAATAGTCATTGGTGTTTATACTTGTGGTGGTCCCTGAGCCAACTTTCCAAACTTCACTTTCTGTCAGAACAGGACCCTCCATGGGTTCAGAGATGGGTTTGTGTTGATCTGGGAAAGGGGAAGTAGAACGTCTGAGCTTCACAGATTCACGCCACTGGTGGTTTTGCTGGAAAACAAATCACATAAATGCATCAGTGCATTAATGCAGGTGCAATGAATTAAAAAAAGAGCACTTGACATGCATTAATGATGGCACACACACAAAAACACTACATTAGGTAAAATTCATTTCATATCTGATTGTTTTGTAATGATCTCAGGCACTGAAAAACAATCATGATTTATGTTCTTGAAATAATTATAAAATAAAATTACACAAACTTCAGTCTTAAAATACTTACAGGAAGAACAGTATTGATTGCCGACAATCTTGATTCCACTTTTATCCCCCAAAACAGAAACCAAATGATATCAAGGCAGCTGTCTGCTTCAGTTCAACCACACACACACACACAAACTTGTTTAAAAAAAATAAAATAAAAATTTTGCAGTACCTTCTAAAATCAAAACTACGACGGCACACAGTGAGACCATAATTAAAAAACAACACCCCAACGACACATACCTCAACTGCACGACAGATCAAATGCTGTATCCATATTTTTAAAGATTTCACAGCCAAAGCATATATTCACACTCCAAGCTCCTCTTTTAGGTGCTGGTAATAATGAGAGGCAGGCTGTAGATGGTTTGTTTTCCAGAAGAATCTCAGTGGATGGTGGTCCTTGGATTTCACTGTGGCTGAGAGTACTGAAAGCTTCTGATTTTTAGTTTCCCTGGAAACCAGACTCAGCCTGCCAGTGATTGGTAATGAAATGACAAAGTATCTGTAGCTTTTTAATCAGAAGCAAATGATGGGGATGAAAATCCATGTGTTGAAAAATTATAATAATGAAAATAAATTCATAAATATTGAATATTTAAGTAAAGTAATAAATATTTAAGTAAAAAAAAAAAAAAAAAAAAAAAAAAACAAAGCTCTTATGTAATGAAACCTCAAATGAAACACATTTACTTCGGCAGACAATATACCAAAAGGGTAAACCAGTAATGTCTTTATGAGCTCTGGAACAAAACATTTGATACAGTTTACTTTTTCTTATATAACAAAATAAATATATATAAATTCACATTTTCATAATTTTTGTTTTCCCGCATGAGAAAACTAAATCAGTGTAAAGTGGTTGACGATGTAGGTCACTAAACTGCTGCACCTATGTAAAAGACCATTTAATTAATATTTTTTGAATGGTAACTATAAAATGGATTTTTGGATTCATATGCCACACTGGTCCATTACACCTCACCATGCCATGGAGTGAGCTTTGGAGCGCTGTATTTTATCGCCTATGTTCTCACCATAAAAATCGAGGGCTTTTGCCAATCGCATGTTCTCACAGAATATTTGTTGCCTAGCAACCAGCCATGTACATGCAGGGGGTGGAGTGACTGTGTTCATGGTAATGGGGGGTGGGGGTGGGGGGGGGGGGGTTCAGACAACACATGCCATATTCTGAAAACAAGAGGATGCTGCCTGCGAATGATGATGAAGAGGAGGAGGTGGATAGGGATGTAAAGAGGATGGAGACGTGGAGGTGGAGAGTACAGGGGAGAGTGTCAAAAGTGCTGGAGATCAACTGTAAATTAAGTTGTGATGAGAAACCTTTCCTCGGGATGACTCTGTTTGACATATGCGTCTACGTCTACAGACATGAACGCCAATGAGTATATCTTGACTGCTTTTATCTTCACTATACAACAGAATGAAACTTTGAAACAATATGAAACATATGAAAGAAATTGGTAACACTTTAGTATAGGGTCCAGTTCACACTAATAACTAGTTGCTTATTAGCATGTCTATTATTAACATATTGGCTGTTTATTTGTGCTTATAAAGTACATATAATGCATGACATCCATAATCCTACCCAATACCCTAAACTTAACAACTACCTTATAAACTATTAATAAGCAGCAAATAAGGTGTTAATTGAGGCAAAAGTCATAGTTAATGGTTAGTTAATAGTGAGAATTGGACCCTAAAATAAAGTGTGACCAAAAAAAAAAAAATATATATATATATATATATATATATATATATAATAAGGTATGCATGTATGTTATAAGTATATAAGGTATGTATGTATGTATTAATTATTATTTATTTAATTTTTTCTTGCTGTTGACAGTATTTTCTGATTTACAGAGAGATAAAGAATGTTTATATATGTTTATATATATATATATATATATATATATATATATATATATATATATATATATATATTTGTTTGCAATTCTCAATGTAATCAATCTACTCGTTTTTTTTTTTTTTTTACCCTATTACATGTGCATGTCTTGCACTTACATTATTTGGGGGGATATTTGTTTGCATTTATAGCTTTTATAGACACCTACACATTCTGGCATCATATCATAATTTGTCTCAATTTTACATGCCATAAATACAAAACAGACATTACATTTTATATTTGTATTTTAAAGGAACTGAAAATAACTTATAGATTTTTCTTACTTGCAGCTGTCTGAAATCATACCGAGTGTATTCTACATGCAATAAGGTATTAAGGGCTCAGCAGCTGCTCTTATGGCAGGTTTGACATAAAGTTCCTGACACCAATCATATCTGCTCCTGAACTTTCAGGAAATATTCAACACTGATTTTAAGGTTGAGAGTAGCTTATTCTCAGCAAGGTTTTCATGCATGAAATGTACAGCAAGTTAATCTATAGGGCTAGCGCATCCAAAATGAAAATGTCAGATCCTGAATGCTTGTTACATTCTGAGTACTCCTTAAATTTCAACTATATATTCAACTTGATGCCCACAGTAATTCTTTGTTGCAGTTCCTCTGAATGTAACTACACTCGATTAATAAAGTCTGATTCTGAGCTGTGGAACACATTTGAAACAGGATGCACAAGTAGGTGAGTAGCAGCCAACATGTGGCAAGTTATTTAAAGGATTATTGTTCATAATCAAAAGCATCATCTCTTGACATCCACAGGAATACTGAATAGCAGGATCTGGCCTAAGGCGCTTTTGAATGAAAGTTCTTTCACTGTGGTCTAGCTGTGTTATGTTACCATAGCAACATACAGTATCACTGATTTACCCCCCTTGAGTGAAGTGGGAGCTGAGAAAAATAATGATAATAATAATAGAAGGGGGTTTTACTAAGAAAGTGGACGTGCTCTTGCACACTCTATATCCTCACACTAGAATGTTTCACTAGAATAGAAAAGCACAGGATGACCATAAAGAGACTGCAGCAGCTGAACAGAATGTTTCGTGTAATTTCAAAGCACAAGAATCTCTGAACAGATTTTGGAATATAGATAGTCAACAATTAAACCGAAATTAAATCTTTCTGAAATATGCAACTGAGCTGGTACATTTACAAAGTTGCTAGTATAATTTTTTACGATCCTGTTCACAAGGTTCAGGTTAAATCTATTCTGATACACTGTTAGACTTTTTATCGTATTTTTGCGGTAACTTACTGGCAGCACTATTGCCAGTAAGTTACTGTAAGTTCCCCTTTACAGTAGCTTACCTGTAAATGTGTTTTACGGTAAGATGCCCTTACCGCAATTTCATTTTACAGTAAGATGCCCTTACCGTGATTACATTTTACAGTAAAATGCCCTTACCGTGATTTAATTTTACAGTATGATTCCCTTACTGCAATTTCATTTTACAGTATATTAGTCATTTTATTGTAATTTATTACAAATATTTTAATATTTATATTTTACATTAATGCTATTGAATTTAACAAGTTCCCAAAAAAGTGACTTGAGTCCATGTACAATGTCCAACATATTCTTTATTGTGCTTTTTTGTCAAACAAAATATTTTATTTTAAACAAATAATCTAATTAAAACAAAACTAAGTTACAAAACAAAAACAAAAAAATAAAATAAAAAAAAATCACAATAAAAATACACTTCAGAAACAGTTCCAAACTTCTACTCCACCAATCACAGCAGATCACTGGTGTCAGGTGGCATCAATTCCTTTCTGCAAATGGGATGTAGAGAGAGAAACAGGGAGAAAGGGGAAAATAAATAAATAAAGAAAACAAAACAAAACAATTACATCCTTGGAGTAACACACTCACACAGCAAGTTCTACAGATTGTAGCACCAGCACCAGATATAAGATATAACTCGCATCAGTCCAAAAATACGTCATGACGAGGAAAAAAAACATATATAAGTCGCACTGGACTATAGGTCGCATTTATTTAGAGCGCCCTCTCGCGGCTGGATATGGTAATGTTTTCTCTTGGTTCATCTCTCTCGGTTCATGTCAAATTAATTTTGATAAATAAGTCGCACCTGACTATAAGTCGCAGGACCAGCCAAACTATGAAAAAAAGTGCGACTTATAGTCCGGAAAATACTATATATATACATTCAACATTCTTCAAATTATCTTCTTTTTGTATTACACAAAAGAAAGTCATACAGGTTTGGAATGACATGGGGAGTGAATACATGATATACATTAATTTTAATTTTGGGTTAACTAATCCATAAGTAACATAAGTTTTTTTGTGGTGAATTACTCACCTCTGTACCGTCTCCAGCGTAGTGGATGCTGGCTCCTGATACTCCAGATTGAACACATAAAAGGAGCCGAAAAAGACAGCGAAAGCACTGGCAAAGTTATGAAGTTGGTTAGCTTCATAGAAGACCTTCCCCTCAATTCTGACCATCCAGTAGGTTGCAAACAGCAGACTACTCCCTAAAACAAAGGCATCTTCAGCTAAATTGTTTCTTGTAATAGAATTCTCAACAATTATTTCTCATACCTAGCATGATCACCTGTGGTGTGGTAGGCAATGTCATCTCCTGCTCAACCGACATCTTGGTTGAGGTTGGCTGAAAGAAAAAAAAAAAAGATTCTCAGATATTGAATGATATATAGATGGAACCTTTATTTTTCAGATAATGTTTATTGCAAATATTTTGTATTTTAATTCCTAAATATAAAACAATATACAGTCAGACGCAGTCAATAATACGAATCTAATGTTGTGATGTGAGATACCAGCGGTCATGTGACAAAAGAACGAAGGACTCAAACCCGAAGACTCGAGAGATGAACGAATCATTTCTCTTTCCGGTATTGACAGCATATCCTCTATGGGACTGAGGAAGAACAAAAGACTCAGACCTGAACCCGAGACTCGAAAAGATTAACTAATCGTTTCTGTTTCACACATGGCACAGGCCAGCAGACAGATCAGAGTCAGACACTGACGAGCAGAAAACTAAACAAACTAGAACAAACGTGATAAATATGAAGTTGCAAAGGAAAGAACGCCTCGGATCAGGAGGTGAGGTAAACTAACAGAGTCAGACTGCAATAGCCTGAACTTAAGACCTAACAACTAATCATTAATAAAACATTTTGGTTTCTTATTATTTGGCTTTGGCTGCATTAACCTATAGTTTATTTTGTATTCTTTTTACTAATGTAATCAACATTTTCGTAAGTTCTAGATGTGTTGGGATATTTAACATACCATTTTGTTTATATTATTCCGAAATGAACGAAATGACTCGAAAAAGATTGTTTAATTTTGCTGAACGAGACTCAAATATCCGAGTCAGTAAAATGATCCAAACTTCCCACTACTACACAGCGGTGTTTAGTTTATGAATGAATCTGCCTTTTCAAACAAATTTAGTTAGTCAATGACCCATTCAAAAAGTCGCTTGCTTTGTTCCTGAATAAATCTGCCATTTGAATGAACTGACTGAATGAATCATTCAGTGACAAAGACAATGACTTGCCGTCCCCTACTGGCAGTTTTAGTTTAATTTTTAAAGTATTTTTTCAGTTATTTAAACCATTTAATATTTCTATATTCAAAACCTTCCATTTAAAACATTAAACTCATAGCATATTGTTATCATAAATTTAAATGCATTCTTGCCCCTTCAGAGCCTCATTAAAGTCCCAGTGAACAGAAAGTTGCAAACAACTTTTCTCCAGTGTTGTTAAGTATTTCCATGTGACACTGAATATTAAATAGAGGGCAGGGTTTTACTTTATTTTTTATTTAATTTTTATTAAGGTTAGATAAAAAAATAAAAATAAAAAAAAATGACCTAAGTGCTCCTAAAAGGAAATGTAAGTGTAAAGCCCTGCAAGTTATGCATTACAATATGTTAATCACGTAATGCATCTGATAGTCAAAACATATACTTACAAAGCCAAAGATCCTCAGTGCTTGTGGCTCTTAAAAGAGCCTTTGGACTGTATGTTAGCTCCTGTTGACACAGGGAAAAGAGAAAAAGAAGAAACATTATTTTTCATCAATGATTATTGGCTAATGACTATATGAACATGTTAAATCACAGATCTGGGATCACTTACACAATCAGATGACAATCAACACTGAAAAAAGGGAGAAGAATATCAGTTTTACCAATAATTAGCATAGAATATCTAAAATATTTTGCAATTAATATGTTTCACTTAATCTATTGGTCTGCCTTTACATTGCTTTAAAAGCGTTACTATTTTAACATGTCATATTTCTGTCACGTGCAGAGTGAATCGCACGGTGAACCAGACAGTTTGCAGCATTCAATTGGCTGTCGGTCAAAAAAACTCTTACATCTTGTCTAGACTTTGTTGATGAGAGGATTCGCGAGCCTGCATAATTCGGAACTGAATTAAAATGGCGTTATGAGTAGTGAGTAGATTCTGACTAACTTGAACACCTTTGATAAATCATTGCGATCAAGAGACCAGACAACTAACGTTAACGTTATGTCTGTGAATGGCTACATTGATGCTCACCGCAGCAAAACGCGTTGTAAGATTAATTTGCCATTCTCCAGAGAGTGAACACAAATAAGCACTAATATACACTGGAGCGTTTGCCAAATCTATTGCGCCAATACATTATTTCAGTATCAATTGAGTGCAGTGGCGGCTCCAGACAATTTTGATTGGGGGGGCAATGGGGGGTCCTGGTCATTTCAAGGGGGGTCTCATGAAAACCAACAAAAAATACAGTGCACACGACTAATAACTGCATATTACTGCTACTAAACAACAAAAACAACACAGCACATGAACTACTTTGTTTATAATTAATTAATCAATTGCAGTTTGCAAACAATATGCTCAAACTTTAAAGGGTTGGACCTAATCAATAAGTCCACCTTAAATATTGATACAAAACATAAAAAACTGATTCACTGGAATATAGTGATTCATATTATTATTACTGTTGTAGTTGTTGTTGCCTAAAATCGAACACCTTTGCAATGTAAACTACATTTGTAAGGCTACATTTGTTATTCATATCCTTCACACTGCACTTTGATGTCAGGTATATTATGCATTTTTTTATTGCCATTGATATTTTTACATTTATTTCCAGAGAGATATTATTGAGTTTACAGGCTAATGTATTCTTGCTGTTGTAAACACTGTTGCTATTGTAGAAAAAAATAATAATATTTGCGTCACATTTAAAATATAATTATATTTTAATTCATTTCTGAATAGTTTTTATTTTTATAATGATAATTCAGAGAATGAGAAAATCTGAATAAGCCTTACCAGTGTTGTGATAATTATTTTTAAGGCACTCTATTTGTTAAAAAATAAATAAGTAACGTTAGTGTAATATAATAATAGTGTAGTCAAATAACATAAAAAAGACCAGACCTCTCGATGTCTGTGAAACTTTTCTCCCTCAAACAGCACGCTAGCGTTACTTCTACACACAGCAACATATCTGCATGTTCTCACATTACATCGTTCTTGTAAAATAATAATAAGTAAATAAACATCAAAATCACTTCGCTGAGAATGAAACCCCGCTTACCAGCTGCCGCTGTGTTGAAAATATCCTTTAGCAATTAAAAAATGCGCGTCGGATGAGGTCGTCGTAAGGTGAAAGGTCATCATGTTGGTCATTTTATTTACGGCTAAATTATTATTAATAAATTGTACTAATATTATGATTGGGCGTGGGCAGGCATTCACAAAAGGGAATGTTATTACAAAAAAAATCCATGAGATTTTGCTTTGACAAAAGGGCACTTAAGGGGCAAAGGAGCAGGTGCTCAAGTGAAACTAAAAAAAAACGGTTCACCGGTTGTTTTGCGCTCGATGTAATGTCATTCGCGACGACTGCCCTTCTTTCAAGCCTTCGATTTACCCGCGCTCATAACACTAGCACAGAATCAGTTCAGAATCAATCATCAAAATAATCAGTTCAGGCGAGCTGTGAGTCAGTCTGCTTCATGCTGAATCACACATGCGCAGTATCACCAGCTCCTCGGTTCTCGAATCGGACGCGTCTGACAGAAACGATTCTCGTCCAGTGTAAGAATAAATGTAGAATAATTATTATTTATTATTATTCTGCGTAGTTTGAAGATATATTTTTTATATTTATCCCGGATATATATATATATATATATATATATATATATATATATATATATATATATATATATAATCAGGAAGAGGGTGGGGGGGTCAAATGGGGGGTCAAGGCGTTTTTTGGCAGGGTCTTGAGACCCCCCAGGACCCCCCCTGGCGCCGCCGGTGATTGAGTGTGTGCTCTTGCTTGCGGTGGACTGGGGGAGAGAGACTGCGAGAGAGTGCATTTGAGAATTCGCGCCAACGTTACTTTAAATAGCCTAACGTCACACACATTTAACGGCATTCATTTAAATGACGAGTAAAATATACCATAACTTGTCGTAAAAAAATACGGAAAACCATTGTTTGTGTAAATATTACATTGGGTCCAACTGGAAAAGGCAGTCAGTTGTATGACATAATGGGATATGAAAGCGGCAGTTTTTGAGGAAAAACTAAAAGTTCCTTCAGACTGTCCTGTTAATAATAGCCTATTAGATTGCATTATTTACTTTCTTCATAAATTTAGCTATATTTAATTGATATTGGTAATGGTTTACGGTGTTAAAGTAACTTATAAAATAAATTTGTTAAGTAAAAGGTACTTACCTCAGAAAATCTCGCAGCTGGCGTCTAGGTAGTGATCCACTCTGAGAGACGTCAGTTTTGCTCGCACTCAACACGTCACACAAACATCAGTTTACATTCTGCCAGGTTGTTGCGTGGGCTTTGCACGTGAGCAACAATTTAAAATTTGTGAGGTTTAAGCAAAGTTATTATAATTATTATTATTATTATTATTATTATTATTGATATTTAAATATCACCACACCTGTGCTCTTTTACCTGGCATAAAAATAAAACAAAAAATGCCTAATTTGCCTCTATGGGAACCAGTTGTCCATTACTATTATTATTAGGGCCCGAGCACCAATGGTTTTATTATTATTATTATTATTATGATTATTATTTTTTTTTTATTATTATTATTATTGTTGTTGTTGTTTTTTATTGGAGAAAATGCTACTATTAAAATTAACATCCAGTGTGTGAAATGAGAATGATTTTATGATTTTCATCTGCAGAACAAGACAGAAAAAACTATAAAACATTATCATAGGCCTAAAATACAAGTTGTGGACACAATGACAAAGGCAGTGATTACAATTTAATTGTATGTATAGAAATCTGTCTTCTTCATTTACAGTAGCACTACTGCTTTTGCGTAAACAGTAAAGTACTGTAAATTACCATATACAGTAAGTTACTGTAAAATTCATACAAAATACCCACAATGCAGTGCATATTACAGTAGTTTACCGTAAATAATATAAATGGTATTTTACTGGGCTTTTTTGCGGTAAGTTACTGTAAAATTGCGGCAAAGTCTAACAGTGTAGGGTAGTGCAGTATTTATCTGGAACTCAATTAGTGTTCGAAATCCTTAATGGTGTCTGATGCTTTCTCTGCAGCTGAGCCTATAGCAGACTGTGTTTGCCTGGATGTCTCCTCAGCAGCTGTTTGTAAATATACACACATACAGTACACAGAAACAGAGACACAGAGAGAGTTATTTTAGGGATGTATTTGCATATCCTTTATGGTGAAACATACAAATAGACTGACAGAGATAGGAAAATCAATGCAATCAAACAATTTAGATTAAAGATATTAAGACAATGCATAAACTATTCGGAAAACATAATAACATTACACTAATATACACTAAAAACGGTGAAATCATGCACATCCACACTTAAGTGCATCTTTATTTCTGTACAGCTGTATTTAACAGACTCTCTCTCTCTCTCACCTGCACTAGTGGTTTCTTTAGAGGACTCTGCCACCTGCTGCACGGAAAAAGGTCTTTAAAAACCAGAATCAAAAATTGTGTTAATGCATGGTGAAATAGTCTAAACTCACTCACTCAAATAAATAAGAGCATAAATAAATGAATAAATAATGTTTAATTAAATGGATATATAGTTTAATTATTTAAATATGCTTTGTCAAGTATAAAAATAGTTAAATTAATGCAAAAGTGAAGATAGTGTCATTATGCAATTATCCAGCTAAAAATAAATAATAATAATATAATAATATTATAAAAAAAAAAAATTAAGATTACAATTATGAAGTATATTTAATGTTAAAATAAATTAAAACATTTTGCTGGACCAAATTCTTAAAAATCAGTCCATGGCACAATAATAAAAGACATATGAGGTAAAGTACAGCTGTTCCTTTAAAATATTTTCCAAATAAACAAATGCAAGCCCATATGAGCAGTGTGTAACCATTAGTACCTGCACTGTGAGTAACACCTTTAGTGGCTGACTCTGTTGTGCTCTTCAGCTCCTCAATAGACTTCTTAAAGGAAGCCATGATACTGAGCACATACAGCCATAGTCCTACTGGCCCTCGCAAGTGTGACGCTGCCAGCGGGGGCCCTTAAATACCCACTATGACTGCACATGCTAATCCATCAGTGGTGCCCGGCTTATGCAGGTATGCCAGCTATTGAGCCACGGCACCGGACTCACTCTGCTGTGCTCAGCATGTCTGTAGAGCACTGTGAGACACAGCCAGACATCCTGTTGATAAGAGACAGGAGGGAGGATGTCACTTTTCTCTGCACATAATATTTATCTGGATGCCAAAAGATGGACACATCTAAACTAGATGCCTGTCTTTGTATCGTTCTGTATAACAAAACAGCAAATTACAGTAAGTGGTAGATAATTATCATAATCACTTGTTTTGACATTTTGTTTCTGAATGCCAAAATGTTTTTATGTGTGATTTGTATGTGGTGCTGCAAATCTAGTACATAATAGCATTGCATACACTTACCTTTTAGGGAAAGAAAAAGAAAAAGACGGTGCATGGAGATTTTCTGTTTGTTTTCTTTATTTACAGAGGATTCACTTGTCTTGAATGACACAGAAACCTTAATATGGACATTTCCAGCATTGTAAAGCACATATTGACCTGACATCCATAAACATTTTAAGGACACATTTACACTAACTTTAAAATCTCCAGTACACAAACGCATACATACACACAGATACAAATTGCCCAATCCTAACAAATAAACCACTGGAATGATATCACAAGCAACTATAAAGTTACAACGTATAAAACCTTTACTTTGCAAACATTAAATAAATAGCTTGCTTCAATATTAAATTAAAAATGAAAGTAAAATCCCACAAACAGGCATCGCACACAGTTATATATAATATCATATTTACCCGAAGATATTTTATCCCCCAATATGTTATTGGAAGATCTGAAACATCTATTACATATATAGAAATGCAGGTACACAAGTACAAAGAGTCACAATGGAAAGGCAGGTCTCGTTTCATTGGGAGGGAGGCAAGGAAACGAGACAGAGCACCCTCCGGCAGGCAGCATAGAGCTACATCCAACACGTTACCGTCAGAACATGACATTTACAATAGATCATAATAAAAGTAGATATCTGATAGGAAGAACATTTCTCGGCAGGATTAACTGGAATAGATATTTATATTTTAGTTTTTTTTTTTTTTGCTCTTTTTTTGTTTTTGTTTTTTTGCACCAGGGTTTATTGTGTTAAGGATTTGTACTTGTTATTGATATAAACGTTTTGTGCTGCTGGCTGGACTTGGACTTGGAATGTGACGTTTACGCCTCTGGCTCATAATCTTGGTTGTCCTGTGGGCAGAAACAGAAACATTACATTTATTAAAATGAGAAGAAAATGATCTAAAATTGGTTATTTGTTTTTGTTATGTTTTTCTGTACTTTTTTGTTGTTGTAAAATTTACACACGAGACTGTCCAAATAACAAGCTTAACATATCATATGTAATAAAATGTTACCACACAATAAATAAGTAACACACACACACATATATTTTATTTTTTTCCAAGTGAAGCCACATCGACATAAATCCCTGATCAGTGGAGTGATGTTTGTCCTTCTGTAAATTTCTTCCATCTGCATATATGATCATATATGAGCTCAACTAGAGTGATCATCAGCTTCTTGGTCACTAGTCTAGACAAGGCCCTTCTCCATCATTTGCTCAGTTTGGCCAGAAGGGCAGCTCTAGGAAGAGTTCTAGTTGTTTCAAACGTCTTTCATTATGTTTCTGTGGCCCTTCAATGAAGCAGAACTTTTTCTGAACTCTTCCCCAGATGCGTGGCTTTACACAATCCTGTATCTGAGCTGTACAGGCAGTTCTTTTGAACATCAGAGCTACTAACTTCAGAATTTTTTTTTTTTATTAATTTTTTTTGGTATATGCGTCATTTATGTTTGTTATTTCTACAATGTCATTTTTTAGTTAAACTTAACCAAAACACTAACATTCCTATATGCACACCTTTAGATTTTGATTAGTCCAAAGGAACATATTAAAACAAAATGTTATCTTTAAAATTATTACTATAATTTTTTACACAATATACATTAGGACCCCACACATAAAGTCAATTTAATTACACCTCTTCACGATGCTTTTCCTATTGTATTGATTCCGTTTAAGGTCTGTTGTAGTGCTTAATTTTCCCCAGCAGGTAGCAGCTGATGCTTTCAGATCATAAGCGTCTCATTCATTTAATGAATATAACTGAACCTCATTCTGGAGCTATAGTGATAAGGTCTGGAGATCTGAATCTGAAGATACCCTACATCTTAAATGTAAGTATCATTCTCTTATGGCCCTGATTTCCTGTGTGAGAGAGCATCTACTGGAAGAGCCCATCTCCTCAAAAGGGCAGGGGGAGCCTCCATCACTACCCACAATGCAACAGGGCATTTGACGTCACCACCACTCCCATGCAGGCAGATCAGCATGGCAGTGAGGCAATGAGAGGGAAGAGGGCAAGCAGAAGGAGGGGGAGGGAGGAATAGAGGAAGGAGAGGAAGCAGAACGATGTCACACAGGGAATCCCACCATATCTGTGTGCACTGATGGCACGTTTGAGACATTCGCTTGTTATTAATAAAAGTCTGGGGTTAAATTACATACATAAATCGGTGAAGAATCATAAGCATTATAACCCTGGATAAACCCACACAATTTATGTAAGGTATATTGTTCAGATTAGTGGGGTATTATTGTAAAATAATCATTTTATTATATCCAGAAGGGCATTTAGTTTTACACAGCGACTTACCTTAACAAAAGAATTACAAATGGACATGAACTTGATATAATGAATGAAATTATTTAAACTTCAAATACACACACGCACACGCACACACACACACACACACACACACACACACACACACACACACACACACACACACACACACACACGCACACACACACACACACACACACACACACATACACACACATATATATACTGTATATTACTTTTTTTTTTTTTTTTTTGAGAAGATAAAACAAATTGTCAAAAACTGTCTTTAGGCCTGCAATTAAACAGTAATATTAAAATAAGAAATAACTAATTAAAGAACATAATGAAGAAAGAAATAAGAGAAACATTTGCAAATAACTTCTTAAAAGAAGTTTCTAATGCTCACTAACACCATCTATTTGACCAAAAATACATAAAAACAGTAATACTAAGAAATATTTTTATAATTTAAAACAATATTGTTACAACTTGAAAAATTTTGATATATTTTTAAACATAATTTATATTACATTGTCACATTCTAGTTTACTTTCATTTCACTTTTAATCAAGTTGATGCATCCCCACTGAATTAAAATATGAATTACTTGGGGGGGAAATGATAATAAAACATTAATAAAAATAAAATAAATCCAAACTTTTGAGCAGTTTGTGTTACAGGCCCTTCCCTTGCTGACTTATATTACATTTATTATAGTGATTTTAATTTAATAATCAATAACAATCAATAGAATGCTCCTGGTTTATAAAACTACACTGCACCTTAAGGAAAATGGTCTCACTTTATTTTAAGGTAAAATTCTAGCTATTAACAAATCATTATCTAAGAATTTTGACTCAATAAACTCCTTGCTTATTATTAGTTAGTAAGGTATTTATTAAGTTTACGTATATGGTATAATTAGGAATGTGGAATATGGTCATGCAGAATATGTGCTTTATAAATACTAATAAACAGCCAATATGTTATTAATACGCACGCTAATAAGCAACTAGTTAATAGTGAGAATTGGTCCAGAAAACTATTAAAAATAGGATCTGAAAGTCGACTTGTCTGATGTGTGTGTCAGGTAGAGTTGTGTGCCCCTGTGATCGCTGATGTTCGTACCTGCTGAGTATCATCGTATGTCTGTCCCTCAGGGTCCATGAGACCTTCTCCCATTGGCTCCTCAGTGGCTTCCTGACCAAACTCAGGCTGTGAACACACACATGAAAGCACATTATCACTTCAAAATCCAACAACAACAAAAAATTTAAAACACAGACCTGAATGATAAGGCCATGACTGATTTCTATCACAGACAGAGACTAAGTATAAGCACTTTTCTGTGCCGTTTATGCTATGTACGATATATAAGTGGTACATCTGCTTATGTGCTTTAGTATGCATGCTACAACTTCATATATACCTAATAAATGTTTAATCAAACTCTCTTGCCAGAGACAGAGAGAAAGAGAGAGACTCTTATTAGCTACATACAGTAGATAGATTTTCTTCACAGTTCTGGGTCACTGGAAGGTTTATTTTTAAACTGAGCTATCACAGTCAATTAGGTCATATTCTAGAAATATACAGTCCTAACATCACAACACAGTCTGTCAAACCCTTCATGTCAATCAAGCTTCATGGAAACAATGTCATTTATACTAAAACAGTTTAAGAGATTTGTTTTATATCTCAATAGAAAGAGATTACTGATTAACCTCAGAAATAAAAATAAATAAATATATAATAATAATAATAATAATAATAATAATAATAATAATAATAATAATAATAATAATAGAAAGAAACATCTATGTTTAAAGCAGTTGGTCAAACAAATTATCTTCTCAGAATAATGTACTGTAGATAAACACAACGTTTAGAAAAATGGGGACATGGGTTATGTCCTCATAAGTCACCCTCTCCTTGTAATACCTGTGTCATACCCATGTCATTACACAAAGTTTTGTCCTGATATGTCACAAAAACAAGAGCACACACACACACACACACACACACGCACACACACACACACACTTTAATTATTTTGAATTACATGATAATCTGTTTAATCTCACAAATAATGTGAGCAAAATCTTAGTCTGTATTTGTTAATTAGATCGATAGTAAGACGCACAAAGCACAAGAGGCACTGATAATGACTCACAATCAGACTACAGACTGTTCTAGTCTAGTACACAAAACACACAAACACGCACACAAATAGCACTGACCACCCACACACTTTCACATGTTTCAAAACCACTAAACTACACACTTAAACCAGCCATCACACATTTTCTTTATGACAAGAGCTGCACTCCAAATCATTTGGATGATGAGGGTTTAGCTGAAGCACTAGAGATTTTAAATGACAGTGGCATTGTGTTTTTATTCTTTGGCTCCAGCAGGCTCCATACACACACATAACTGTAAACACCACAAGCTTATAGGCTGCAAGCTTCTTACTCTGATTTTCCCTCTAAGTGATTTATGAGATTACTGTGTCACCACAAATGACAAAACTCGTTTGTAAGCATGGAGGGGAAAATCCATGGAAGACCACACATATAAATCGGTCATGAACACAACTATTGCTCAAAACTCAGAGCACCATGAAATCAACAGTTTGAAGCAGATCTGCCTACGTTTGAAGACTGGCTGACTTCTCCTCCCATAGTGCATTTTTAAGTACTGTGCTAAGTGACCTTGGGCAAGGTCGAGGGAGGGAGCGAGAGAGAATGGGGGTGGGGGTGGGGGGTGGATGCTCAGCAGGACAGAAGCACAAAGTAAGACATTATATTCCCAACGGGATGAGCAACCCTCCATTATGGGTCGTGTGTTATGAGGTGAAGGTGAGTTTACGAGGTGTATAGCCCTCTGATATTCACCAAGTCACTGACACTGTATTATTTTTTCAAGTATCCGATATTTCTCATGGAAAAATATACATTCATATCTGGTGTTCATGTGCAAAGAATATTTTTAACAGTGCAGTGTTCTAAACTTTTAATACGTAAAACTGATCAGAAATGTGACAAATTTTCAATGTTATGTCAGGTAACCTAAAATATCAAGTCAAAAATATTATGAATGAATCAACCTACATTATACCAAAAATAATTTTTAAGGGTTTAATCGGGTAGAAATAGCTCCTACCTTAGCTAGATAAAAAAATAGCTAAATAAAATATAAATAACAACAGCACATTTTTCCAATCGACTTTTTATATAACAATATGTAATAATACTGACATATAATGTTATTCAAAAGAACATACATTCATGTCACTGGGGAACTCGTCCTTCTTCACCAGGCCGGTGGCAGCAGCGATGTTTCCGGCTCCAGACATCACAGCTCCTCCCAGATGAGAGGCCTGCTCCTTTGTCTTCTCAGCAACTGACCAGTGATAAAACACAGACTCAACACTCTAAGTCCGAAATTCGATATTTATTTGGCAACACAAGAAAAAAAGGGGAAATTATCAGAGGATTTTGTCATTGACAGTATCAGTGTTACACATTGTTATTGGAAAATCAAATGGGTCAGATTAGATTACATTAATAAATGGCCATTTGTATTAAATAATGTCATCAATTTAGTTATGATTAAACGTTGTTCACTGGACTTGCTGTTAATGTACATACTGCGTATAAAAAAGAAACATATTATATTATTATTTAATAATATAATTATATTTTTATAGATTTTTACAACAATTTTTCATAAATAATCAGAATCACTGATATAATTATTACTATTACAATAATTTTATTCATGAAATTGGTTGATCATGCGTTTTATATTAATATAATGTATAATATAACTGCTTAAAATAATTTACAAGACTATATTAATAGGCATTAATTTGGAAAATCACTTTATAATGCATTATATACAGTATACACTGCACATTAATATACTATTAAAGTTTTTGTAAAAATTCTGAATTAGCTTTTTTATATTTTCTAAAATATGATTAAAGTTTTACTAATTTTGGAAAATTATTTGTTACTGTAGTACTTACATTTTAAATAAAATATAATAAAAAATGACACCTTGGAAACTAGCTGAACTAAAATAAGCTTTAGATTTTAGATATATATTTTCTTTTTCAGTTAACACTTTATAAAAAAAAAATTGGTGCATTGGGGTTTTGTTTTATTTTCTTTTATAACCCTGGCCCAAGCAAGAGGCCAACAGTTCATCATACTGAAAACACTTTAGTTTTCAGATTTCCCCTCTGTCCTGGACAAACAACCTTCTGAAGTATCACCTGGGCACAGAACTATTTGTCTCAGTTCCATTTACTGGCTTCAAGCCATGCCCTTTGAGCACATTAAATGAGACGTATTCATTATTTACAAGACTAAAGACAAAAGAACAATTTGCAGAATCGCCTTACCTGTTGCAACGCTGTCTTTGGTCTTGTTGCCTGCAAACCCATAAAAGAATATTGTAAAAAAAAAAAAAATATATATATATATACATATATTTACACCACCCAAAACAATACAGAAATACACATTAAGTCTGCCCCTCTGAAAGAATTGCGATAAGGCTGAAAGTAGGTACATGATACAGACAGGTAATGAGTAGATAGACAATGTGAAATACAAGCTGTAACTCCCAGAGTAGCTTCATTTAAAGGTTCACTGAAAAATCATTAGAGCTAATAGAACCTGGATCTCAGACCTGTCACCTTAACCGCCCTGCTTGAGTGAACTACAGCTCAGAAACACTTCCTAGGAAGGGAGTTACCATATACTGTAATGGCAAATGGCACTCTGTGTCTCAGTCTGAGTATGATTCTTACAAGAGAGAGGAGAAATTCTCTTGAACAAAAAGATGTTTTATCTAGAGTCATTCACCCGTGACTCATTAGAGCTAATATGTTTCATCTACAGCACTTGAGTCATTAACAAATTTGCTTCTAAAAATGGGCAAGACTTGCTCATGAATGCACAGTGTAGCAGAATTATCATTTTAGATAAAAGGGCAATCTGTAAGTGCTTTATCAGGACTAATCTATCACGAAAGGAAATCATTTTACTACATTTTTCTGAAATGTGGTTGTTAAGAGGTTCTAGAATGTTTTTCCCATTGTGTTGCTCATATCGTCTTTGTTTCATTTCATTTTATTTTATTATTTTTGAATGGGTTTGCAATGCAAAATATATTATATATATACAACAAGCCACACAACCTGAGGTATCATGTAAGGAGCATAAATGGTCTGAGGACATGATAAACAATAACCAATAACCACTAAATATACAGCAGTGAATAAACAGCACGATATGAGGATGAGAAGCCACTTAGGAAATAATTGTGACACGGACAGAAAATTAGAGAAGCATAATAGCAGTGGGACAAAACAAGCCAATGGGACATTAGCAAAAGCCTCTTCCTCTTCAATCTATCCTCAGATGGGTTGGTGGTGCATGTACTGTACATGAGGGAGTGTGAGATCGTGCAGCTGCTGTCCAAGGTGGAACAAGAATCAGCTACCCATCACCACTCTTCCATGCGCTAACACTCACACTCCCATAAGGCCGTTCAAGCAAGGCATCCCAGGTCACCATGGTTGTCCGACATAAGTGCAACCTTGTGTTCACCGCAAAGGACAATCTGACAATCTGAAGACAATCTGAAAAGCAACCGCAGATGGGCTTGAGGTATCTGGGCTAACTGTCTCTCTCTGGGATGGTGCTGGCACAGATGTGAGGTATTTATGTGAAGGGATTCTATTATTCATTCATCCAACATCAAAGCAGAGGAGCATGAATGAGTGTTTGCGCTGGGCACATAAACACAAATGCCCTCTCAGTCTCCAATTACAGCAGATCAACAGACTAGATCAACCTCTCGTCTTACTGATCAAAGCAAACGGCAACAAGATGAGCAAGCTAAAATCATTTCAGACATACTTGGAAAGACAATCTATCTTTCTTTCAGCTCTATATGCTATTCAATAACAGGATTTGGACTGTCCATCTTGTCTGTTTTTTATATGGAGAGCTCATGCGTATAGAGGTATATGAGCTCATGGAATTGTGTGACATGTGGTCTGTAAGGCTTTTTTTCCAACGCGACAGGAGATCAGAGAGCTGCTGGACCAGCTCCAGAAGTCAACCATCTCACACGGTGTTATTTCACTCTCAAATTAGCGTGTACATTAAGAATCCCTTTATAAGATCAGGTTACATGAAATGGATTTTTTTCTGTACAGTTTATGTTATACTACAATCGATATCAGTCCAGTATCATGAGTGCTTTTAATTTTCCAGATGTAAAATCCATTGATGATTAAAGAGGCCATTTCATGAGGTTGTGTGCTAAAGAGTGATGACAACCACTGAAATGAGTGTGCAAACAGGCCTGTCACAGCATTCATTGTTAGAGTGAAATGTATTGCAGAAGGCTAACTATGATATTATGTACATACATAATATTCTCCTGTGAGAAATAATGAAAAGATGAGTGATATAGTGTGCACAACAAACCGTGTGAATTTGAAACATCTACAGAGGAGGGGTTTGCAATCTTTTGACACATTTTAAAATTATCTTCTACAGTATAATCACATATAATCACAATTTAATTAACTATATTTGAAAACAAATATTTATCAAAATTTCAAGATATTTTAGGATACAGGCTATTTCTTAAGAAAAAGTTGCTTTCTATAATTGCTTATATATTTCTATATTTTTGTAGAAAATCACTTGAGTAACATCATTGAAAACTCATTACAGAATAAACCAGGGGTTTAACATTTACTTTTAAAACACTGGCAAATAACATAACCTTTTATTATTTTCAGCATCAAAATTTTAGGTAAGAAATTAATATCAGGTAATAAGCAAAACTTATAATTTTCCATGAAAATATTTGATTGCTAAGGACCTCAAATATGATGCTACTATTGGAAAGGACCATCTTTTTAAAATAAAAAGACAGCTATATATTTCAATGCATAAAACCTCATTTATATTGTTTGAGAAAGGTAAGCGTTATGGCTAAAATACATGTTTAAATAAAGTTAAATAAGCCAAAATAAATTATTGAAATATATTTGAATATATTTCAATTTAATTTCAAATGTATTTGTAGAGTGCTTTCAACAAATAATTTATAATAATAATTAGAATACATTTTATATATAATATGAGGCCAAACTGCATTTACAATAACCATCATTCTAAAATTGTGTCTAATGTTGTTTAAAATAATTCTATAGGTCCTTCGAGATATGAACATGTTCAAAAATACCCACACTGTACACAAAAAAATGTCTCTATATGGCTCTTTAAGAAAAAAAAAAAAATGAAATACAACACAGTACATGTAAAAGGCCTGGAAAACCCCACCCAATTTCCCAGCCAATCATAAAATTACACAATAGTGGCTGAACCTATAGCGATGCTCTGAGAAATGGTAGTGAAACAGATAGCAACCCCCTCCTGGCCTTCAGACTCTGAGCTTTATAGTCCCTCCCACACTACCAGTGAGCTCACGCTTGATTCGTGATATGCATGCATTAAAAAAGAAAATTACATGCTCCATGTCTTACCCACAAACATCACGCCTTCCTTGGTCTTTTCTGCAGCCACCGCAACACCTTCCTTGGTCTTCTCTGCGGCCACTGCCATACCTTCTTTAGCTTTAGAAAGCCCCTTCATGAAAACATCCATCTTGGCCCCTCTGCATCCAAGAGAGCAAGTTATGTAGCAGCACATTGAAAACAGGGTTTGTGTTGCACTGTATATGACAAATGTGGGTTAATTTGGAATTGAGAGCAAGTGTGTGCAAATAGCAGGCTGTCAGTTGTACAATAAGGAGTCTAATTTCCCTGAAGATAAAACGCCCATACAAGCACACACAATGAGATGAGAACATTCACACCATCAGCTGACGTTATATTTTAGCTTCAACAGCGGGAGGTATCCTCGAGATGTTCACAAACTCATTAATGATTACTCAAACGGCCCAATTTATACTGAGCATCTATACGGGGTCCTGAGAGACATATTTTAAGGCTTGTGTAAATTAAAATCGGCACATGTATTTTTGCCTTATATATTAAAGAATGGATTGCTATAATGATGAACAATGTGTGTCAACACATTACTGACAGCGTTTCAGAAAATATATTTAATTTTAAACGCAAACGGAAGGTGAATCTTTCACTTCTCCTTTACAATATGGTGTCACCTCTCCAATGTCCTCACAATGAAGAAGTCCTGGACACGACACGGATAAAATGAAACAACTGCGTGTTTTATCACCAGGTTGCATTCAGAATTCAACATGTAATGTTTTATTTTGCACACAAGCACGCGACTACTCGTTTCCATCGAAGTGCAGTTTTTGTGTCTTTACGAGTACAGCGTTAGTATTTTCACACGATCTCGGTTCATGCCAATATAAACAACTGCGTTTGAGCCTCGTGGACGTGTAATGAAAATCAAAACGTACCTTTTAAAGCACCTTCTTTGTCCTTATGCTTCAATTGCGTAGTAGATTGAAATATCGTGCAAGGAAATTTTACACTACGATCTTGAGGTGGGCCTTCCTCTGGATGGGCTCAGCCAATGAGGACGAGAGGATGAGACGATCGACGTAGCTCATGGTATCAATAATGGGGGTGTCAGACCCCGGCTGTAATGGCCTGTGTGACACTCTGAGACTAATGCTGCATCCTTAGCCAATGAAAAAGGTGACTGAGATCGCCAGGCGCTTAAATTGAACATCTGCTTCATACTGTACTGTCAGGTATTATTTTATCATTTGCACTTACAGAGGACGTGTGATAGCTAAACTTTCATTCACATAGTGTTTCACTGAGACTCAACCAAGCAGCATCTATGTATTACAGACACACACACACACACACACACGCACACACACACACACACACACACACACACACACACACACACACACACACACTAATATATATATATATATATATATATATATATATATATATATATATATACATACACACACGTATGTATAAAGCCTCTGTCATTTGGTGATTAAATAACTAACATTACTGATATATCCATCAGTATTATGTCATGTTTAGAAACTACAATCAGATGTCTCGCCCATGACCAAACACAAAATTGGGGGATGAAGTCGATCCATGTGTTTTTGCGATCGCGTACCGTCTTGTTTCTGGGGTTTAACGTCGAACTAAATGTTAAAATCAGGATGATTATATATCTAACCGTGAACTGTATGGTTAATCCACGTCGAAGTGCTGATAAGATTAGACTTGCTCATGCATATCTTATTGGGATTTACTGCAGATGATGAGTGTCCATCTGCCTGAAGTGGGCGCATCGTGACATCTGCCTCTGAAAGGCAATCGAATGTCCAATTGATTTTGTCCAATCTTCTTGTATAGATCGGTCCCAGCTGGTGATTTGAAACTTTCCATTATCAATAACTCGTTATGTTGAAAGATCTGTGACGGATACATATTTTCATGTTGGCCTACGTGTGTTTTGTTCAAGTAAAATGATATTTCACACATTGAAACACATTATGGGAATCGTTGATTTCTTGTAGTGATGTAGACTATGACATCAGTCGTTAAACACAACTCCCCATTTCTATGCTTCTTGTGCCATCTACTGTTTTTTTACAAGTATAACATTGTTTAGGTTATTCAGGAGTATTTGCTAATGCACTATGATCGTGTGACGATCATCAGTATAGCTACAGATTGAAAGTCAGAATTTCAGCACCGCGGACAGCGACCTATAAAATACACTTGGCAGCAAAGTCCCAGGATATTGAGATCTTAATTGATAAAGAAAATCTATTAATTACATTATTTTTGACAGCATCCTCATTTTAAAGAATTTTTACACAAGTGCCTAAAACTTTTAACAGTACTGTATCTTTGCAGGTAGATTTCTTGAAGAAACTTGGAGACGTTGCAACAGTTCTTCTGGATTGAGTCTGTCTCAGTTTGTTCTATTTCTTCATGTCGTTCCAGACAGACTGATGATGATGATGAGATCAGATCTCTGTGTGGAGCACTGGCTGTTGTTCGACTCCTTGTGCAAACAAAAATCTCAATCTCAATGTTTGGAAATGTAAACTGATATTTCCTACTGACACACTACAGTAGAAGATAGAAATAACTGACTTAAAACCATTTTTAGTAGGTTAAAATACTAGTGTTCTAATAATTTTGGCCACCACTAATCATTGTGTATTTATATAAATTCTGAATTTACAAATAAAACCATCATAATCTAAGCATGTAATTAGTGGTTAAAAATATTTATGAACTAACAGTAGTATGCAAAAATATGAAAACCTTTATAATGGAAATAGTTATACAGTTTATGCAAGAATATATAGAAAAAAAATAATGTACGTATATAATTATTCAAATTAAAGAGACTTTCAAATTATCTAACTTTTTTACAGCATTATTTGTTTAATTTGTACTTTTTTGAATGTTATTTACTCATTTTCATTCATGTGATGTCAATATTTTAAGATAATAAGCGCTTTTTGAAATCCATAACGTGCAAATAAAGAGAATTAAACTAATTTTATTTCAGTCAAATTTACGTTAACTTGAAACTAAGATATTACAGTTTCTTCCTCTGAATAAGCAATTACTAAAATAACAAACAACTTTGGCAACATTGTAAGTTGTAAAATAATGAACTGAACTATTAAAAAGTAATGTAATCTGTTCCTTGCATGAGATCTACCTTTTTTTCTTCCTTTTTTACATTGTATTGGGAACATTATCAAAGTGAGCTGCAGATCTGACACATTTTGCAAATGTCCATTCATAGAAGAAAAATAAAGGAAATTGTAATACATTTTTCTTTGAGTAAAATGTTTACAGAACTAGACTCAATCCCACAGAGGCATTATGTTTGACAATAAACATTTACTTACTGCTCAGTGGTTCCAGCAATAAACTTGCTGTTCAGAATTTGGAAGATAAGCCCTGAAGCCCTCTGATAGAAGAGCAATATCTGAGAACATGACAACAGCCACCTATCAGTCTGTTATTTGACAAAAGCTATGAATTTGCACTCCACAAATGCATTTCAAATAAACTTCGGGTCTTGAAATTGACTTTTCCCTTTTTCAATTTTTCCTTTCATTATTTCAGTGGTTCTCAAACCTGTCCTGGAGTAACCCCAGCCCTGTATCTCTCATCTGTCACACCTGATTCAACTTATCAGCTCATTACTGGACACTGCAAGTCTGAAGTGTGTGTGTCAGATATAGAGAGACATACAAAATGTGCAGTGCTCAGGGTACTTCATGGAGAGGTTTGAGATACACTGCATTATTTGATGTTTTAGTGTGCTATTTCCCATTATTTTGACTTTGAATGGTGCTTGATTTACAGTCTTAGGCTCTAGTTTAAGTTCTGCAGCTGGTCTCTCAATACATTCAGACTTTCATTCTTAATTCTCTGATCTCTTCCTCCTCACAGACCTCCACTGAAAACTTTTGGTTTCCTCTTATAGCTTTCAACTGAATGAGTGAGTAACCAGATTTAACACTGTGCTCCAAGCCTGTCTAACCTGATTTATTTAAGGTCCTTTATATTTCCCCAAGATCCAAAACAAATCAGAAGAAGACTTCTGGCTTTGTTTTGCTGTGTGATCTTGTTTGCAGTCCAGGCTTCAAAGCTTAATACTTCTTGAGTCAAGGCCAAAAGCAAGAGAAAGCTATAAAACTGACTATAACTGAAGTATTACTGTGCTGTTGTTTAAATGTGTTTACCATAGTGAAATGGTGCACAGAAAAACATTTCATCTCATGGCTCTGGTCTGCATTGATGTTAACACAAAATAATAAATTATATTAAAACAATGAAAAAAAAAAAAAATAATAAAAAAAAATAAATAAATAAAAATAAAATAACCTGATTGCACAATCATTTCTTTGTTTAGTGCATTTAATTTACCAGAATCATAACCAGGTAACCAGCAATCTTTAATGACTTTTATGGAGTTGCATGACTTTACTGGAGTTGACATGCTGTGATGTGGTAGCTGCGGCATTTGTATGAAACCGAAAAATCCAAATTAGAAAACAATTACTTTTGAATACTGAATAATACTATATTAAAATATTGAACAATCCATAAAGTATTGCCACTTTTCATATATTACATGCAACGACATACATTATATCTGTATAAATACATAAATATATTAAATGCAATATTATGTACAAATAATGTGCAAAATTTAAAGAGAGATGAGTATACATATGATTTTTGTCTTTATAGCTATATGCCTTTTTGCATGCCTATTTTGAAGTAATAGTTCTCCATATATATGTCATTTAATGTATATTCCAACCTTTGTGTGTGTGTGTGTGTGTGTGTTGTAGCATTACAATATCCTTTATACAGGACAAAACCAGCATTTCAGTATCATCGCCGCTGCATGGCGACAAAGACCATATTTTTAGTACAACAACGAATAATTCATTCTTTTTTCTCCGCAGCTGTTGCTAAGCTGAAACTATGCAGACAAACACATATCATGAAGCATAAAAATCTGAAAAGATTTTGAGAAATGTAATTTCAGTGTAAGGTCCGTACTGAAGACTTTGTCACCCGCTCTAATTAATATCTGGCAACATTAGCGGCAACATGAAAGGATGTTTTTGAATATTTATTTTTTTTAAATAATCACTGTGCTGTATTTCACAAATCGTGTCAGTTATGTAAACTCATTACAGTTGGCTGGCTACCAACACAATTGACTGCTTTTAATGTTAATGTTAGTCCACATTTACGTTACATAACATGCTTACGAAAACATAAAAAAAAAAAAAAAAAATTAACAGCAGGGATTGGGCAGCAAATGCAATTAATAAATGGACACTGCATGTCTTTTTGGAGCCAACCCAGTTCTCTATTTACAAGTGAATCGCTCGGCAGTACTGCGATTGTAAACAACTACCTGGCATCCCATTATCTTTCGCTATAAATATAGGTAAATATCCCACGCAGCTGCCATATATCTGGAGACTGAAAACTGCAAAAGCTATACACTGCCATCAGTCAGACAGCAAGGCGTGAATATTAATGTGCAAATGTTATGCGTACGTGCTCGATCGACAGCTCTGCATCGGTGAAGCACTTCATATGAACTTGGTACACATCAAGAGACGAGCTTCCCAAGGGTTTCGCAGACCGCAGTTGCCAAAGTGGAGCTACTTAAGACATCTGCTCGCTGTGATTGGAACTTCAACTCTGTGTTCAGAAACAAGGCTGCATAATGAATGCAAACTCAGGACTCCTGGAGAGATAGTGTTAGTGCTTTGTGAATGCTATTACCATGCTAATAACAAACTGACTTTTTCCCCTGGGGAAAAATTACCGTAACAAAAAATGACTTTGCATTGGTTTATGAAATTACCGGTAGCTTTTTTTCCCCAACACTGGAAGTACCACCAGGGGGCAGTTTAACTACGTGACGCAAAATCCTAGTTGCCAGAAGTATTAACGCAGGATCTATGAGTTTATCTGTAGGAAGTATCTCACTCAGGGACGCTTGTTTTCACCACTGCATTTTAAATCAACTTCCCAACCGATATCTGAGAGAGAAGTGGCGGAGGAAAGAGTTAAGAGACAATAAACAGACGCATTTGGGTGTACGAACGAACACAGGCAGCATTTGTGAGTCCAGTAATGAAAAAAGCAAATACAAATTTTAATCTATAGATTACACACCCTCTGCGTGGTCACAGTTGAGTTGTAAACTAGCAAAAGTGCACTGGGGTGAAGTAAGGGGACAATCTGTTCTACTGTGATAAGTCAAAAGGGAATTTGCGAACAAGGGCATAATTTGCACTACAAAGAATATGTTTTCCCCAGAAAGCATATGAGCGTAAGTCACTTTGTAGTAATATGTCTTCAAATTTGTTGCTCAGGTTTTTTTTTTTTTTCAAGTGATAAAAGTGTATTGGGCTTATTTCCGGCGACATGCCCCAAAACCATCAAAGCCAATTTTGAAACAAATGAGAAGTTAAAGTCTCATGTCTTGCTGTGATTTCAACAGATCTTTTACCCTTTGCTCTCTAGGGTTCATGATGGCATATATGAAATTCCCAGACAGAGTTCATTCTCATTCCAGGTAAAACAAAACATGAATGCATATAACTGTACACACTCATCCATGCATAATCTTTCATTCCAGCCTCTCTTCGAAATTGAGCCGGTCGATGCATTCATGCACTTGTTTAGGCGAGTTGAGCCACAATTCATGATTTGCAGTAGAATGTTAAACAACCTATTTCTCAACTCATTCCCCACACAGCCAGCAGGACACTGAAATCAGAACGACTTCTAGAGACAAATGTGGCTTTGAAGTACGACAAATAAGTGCTATCAGGCAACTGGCGAGCAGAGAATTGCTCACAATATTATGTTCTTCGACTGGGGGCCGCTAAGCTAATGAGTTTGCTCTTCTATCTTCTTAGGTTTGTTCCTGCTTTTGTGTCCAGGCCTTTGAGGATCCAGTGTGCCAGGCATTGTAATACTCTTCCCATTGTCACCGTCTCAATCCCCATTTCTTCTGGAATTTAGGGAATCCTGCCTCACAATTTTTCACATGGGAAAGACAGTAAGGCCCTAGACAGTACAGAATTATGTATAATGCTGCAGACAAACGAGCAAACGGAGTTAAAAATAAAATTTTATCATCAGAAATGGGGCACAATGGGGTAACATACTGTACATACTTGATAACTCTACAAGGAGACCAGGTTTGGAGAAAGTTATATCATGGTCTCATTCTCCTTCTCTCACACACGTCACTCTAAATCTATACTGTCCTATAATTTAGAGGGGAAAAAACAATTAACTTAATATTTAAATAAACAATCATATTTAAATCATCCCTAAGGGATATAATTGCAGGAAAAGATATGTGGAATTTCTGTAGAAACTGTTTGGTCATGTCAACAGATGTACAGAATGCTTAAACAAATATCATGTTTTTATAAATGCATTCACAGGGCATTTGAATCCTTAGATTTAATAACCAGCTGACCCGCTTTTGGCAGCAATAACCTGCACCGAACGTTTCTTATAACTGCGGTTCAGACGTACACAATGGTCAGGAGGAACCATTTTTTGCACCGTTGCTCTTTGCAAAATTGCTTCAGTTCAGCAATATTTTTGGGATGTCTGGTTTGTATCACTCTCTTGGGACCATGCCAAAACATCTCAATAGGTCAGGACTTTTCTAGAGGGTGTGCTTTTTGCAGAAGATATTCTGTTCTTGGGGGTTTACATGCTTCTTGAAACTGTCTGAGTCTGGGTCTTAAATATAAGCTAAGAGCTTATATAAGAGCTATCCAAAAGAAAACAGTAACTGGATAAATATATGAAATATTTGATATTCAATGCTGCTTATTTAGCCAGAACTTGTGGATAAATTTGATTGCTGGTCTTTGGGAAATGATGCATTTGCTGTCACATAGTGCAGTTTCGGTATCTAGAAGCAGGGCGATGCTAAACAGCCAATTTGGAGAGACAGACACCCTTAAACAAGGTTTTAGTCTTCAACTCATGAAATATATCCAGAACACAAACAAGAAAACCACTGTACCCACTACTTTTTTCTTCCTTATTTGCTGTGTCAAACCTTCCTCACCTTGTTCTGAGCTCTATTATGAGATGATTTGCCTTTCTCCATCCATGACCATCAAGTCTGGAATTCTGCACTTCATAATCCAGGAGATGGCAGTTATTTTCAAAGCTTCTTTGCTAAAGCAGTGGACTTAGAACCACTTAATGTGATCAGATACACAAAAAGAGCTTGAAGTGAAGGGATTTAGAGAGGGGATCACAGAATGTTGAAGTACTCAAGAGGAGATCTTCTGGCAGTTTGCATCTTCAGGCACAATGGTAACATTGATTCAGCTTTCACAAATGAGAAATGAGAAAGTGTGATTTTTCTCTATAGAAGAGCATGGATAGCTACCTTAATGCATGTTCAATAATGACAAAAATAATGTGGCCTTAACATTTTTTTTTTTTATAGAAATATACAGAAAAGAATTCCTTTTCAGCATTTAAAGAAATGGTTTACACCAATACAAACATTTGCTGAAAATGTACTTACCCTGAGACCATCAAAGATGTAGATGAGTTTGTTTTTCATCAGAATGACTTTGGTTACATCACCTGCTCATCAATGGATCCTCTCAGAATAGGAGTCCAACAGATGATAAAAAACATTAATCCCACAATTACTGTCTTGTGAAGAGAACAAACTCATTATTTGTAATGAATTAATAATTACGATGTATTAACTTTAAACTGTTTACAAGTCTATAATAATGCTTTATGAGTCTATAATACATAACGCTTTACTCAGTGAAAAAGTTCATCCCCTATGGTCCTCTCACTTCAAAATCCACCAACATATCTGTTTAGTAGGTATTGCTTTAGACTGTTTTCTCTTAAACAGTACCTGATCTGTGCATATTTCGCTCCTGATATATTTTTTTTTTTTTACCAGATTAAGCAATATTATGAATAAAAGGACTCATATGTTAGCCAGAAACAAACAGTTTGAAGTTTATAATTGGCATGATGGATGTAACTGATACAAGATGTTAATTGATGTACTGGAACCATATGGATTTTTGTCGTATTTTATCAGCTGGCTGGACTTCTGAATTCCGACCTCACCCATTCACTGCAGATGATCATAAATCAGTAAGTCATTACATCTTAGAAATACATTTTTAAGCAAATTTCCATGTTTAAAAGATCTGTTACATACAAATTCTGCACTATTTTTGATTACTAAGTTAAGCAAATTTGTGACAATAATCATATGAAAGGTTAAATGTTTTTGCTTCCTCTGAAAGACATAATGCTTTTTTGAAATCATCCTCAAGTTGATCAAGCTTTACATAATGTTTGCCTACCTTTATTAAAGCAAACGGGGTACAAACCAAATACTAAGCCTTTCAGAAACTCATCTGCATTTTATAAATAAAGTTTTTACTCAAATGGTAAAAATGGAAGCATCTTCACTAATGCACAGCAGTTGTTGTATTCATCTATATATTCAATATGTGCTATGTTACTTTTCTTAGCATGCAGTAGGCTCATGTGATGAGTTTGTGGTTGATGTAAGAGGGTATCGTACTTACAGCTGTAATGAAGCTTTTACCACTATGCATCAGCAAAAGCAGAGCCAGCCAATGTCAGCAAGCCGGTCTGCCACGCTACGCTTGGGGCTGCATTCTGGTTAAGACTTCAGCCTTGTCCATTCCTATTTATTCAACCATTAATGCTTTGGAAAAGACCACAGGGGAATAAAATAAACACTGCTCACCGCATCGCAGCAGCGGGACTCCTTGCATCTCTTTGCTGCACGGATCTGCCGCTTTTGCACATCCTAGAACGTCCTGCGGCCAGACCCTCCGAAAAACAAATTAACTGGTTTCCCTCTACTTTAGCTCATGTATCACTGACACTTTAAAGGCTCTTGAGACTACTTCTACCTTCGGTGCCACTAGTGTAGTGTGTTTTATGCCATATTATGGTGGCAGTCTTATATTTGATGTTTTACAGATGAATATTTTCATTCAAGCAATTTAGGGTCACTGTAGTTGAATAGGAAAAAATGTATGCTCATGACCTAGTGTACACAAACACACTGATACACACACTACTTCAGATGTGCAATCAAGGCTCAAGGTGGCCGTCCTTATCAACATATCAAGTTAACCACTGATGTCAATAATCAAAAAGCCAATTCCAGTTCTATTATTGTTTCAGAGGTGAGAAAGATTGCAAAATGACTTTGTGTGGTGTTCCCACTTGGTAAACATACATAGGATCCATTAGACCGAGAGGAGATTATCAAGACTGAATGCAACAATTTGGGGGGATTATTCTAGGCGACCTTCCTCCACACTTGAAAGGCAATGGGAAACATGGCAATGAGCCATTATGCTCACCCTCACTTTGATTATATCTCAAACATGCTGGTACTACACTGCCATGAGCCCATATTTAAAATAATAATTTATCCATATCGATTTCCCTTGTCTCCTGATAAAATCCAGCTGTAGCACAAACTTAATACACCCCTAGACATTGCTTCTGGCTCTTAATCAAGCCATCTCCACTCCATTAAAGAGATGCAATATCATGCTCCGTTCTCATCAATAATACGGGGGAGATATGACAAAGTTTCCTTATTTCTTCTGCCAGAGCTGGCCTCTGGATGATCGGTGACCTCGGTTGAAATATTCACTGGTTTTTCAGTGTTCTTCCAAAAGCCCACAGCATATTGGCTAATGAGCCCCAGTTCTGTGATTCAAATATTAATGTTGTTTAGTTTAGCATATATTTGGTGTTAATGATGACTTTGATAACAAAAAGGCCTATTAGTTAATGTTTTAGAGTTTACACTATTTAATGATAGGCCTGTTTAATTGTCTGCAGACAGGAACAATAATAAATTAACTGTTTTTTCTTGAGATAATAATATAATACTCTCCTTTTCATTAGCACTTTCAACAACAGACGAGGCTATTGTAATTTTGTTCCCCCTTTTGTGAATATGTATATTTAATTACAGGTTGTCACATGAATAACCAGTCAGTAAATAAATTGACTCTCTCTCTCTCTCTCTCGCTCACTCTCATTCTCTCGATCTATCAATAATTAATTGAAATAAATGTTATAATTCATTCAAATAAATGTGGTCTTACCGTACTATTTCATCTCTGTGTCTGATTTGAAGCAGCAGAATACTAGTGCTGATGTCCCGTTTTTACCCATTCTGTGAAATATTGCACTGCAAAGAGCAATACTAGTTTTGACTTGTCTATAACTTGTCAAATGACCATGGAATAAGCAGGAAAATTAATGACTTTACATTGGGTGGTTCTTGGCCTCCATTTAATGCATTTAGAGCTTTTAATGCATGGCAAACTGCTGATTATACCTTACTAAACTCTCAAGGTAAAGGTTGCTGGTTCATTTCAAATCAGGCATAAAAAATAAAAATAAATGATAGTTCTATGGTGGAGTCATTTGTGGATTCTGTAACTGCTCTGGGCTGCGTCTCCCAAAAACATTGCAAGCCTAATTTGATTGTAGCTCCATTGATTTCAATGGCTCTATGATGTACTTAAAGGAACACTCCACTATTTTTGGAAATAGGCAAATTTCCCTATTGTTTTACCATTTTCTAATCCATTCAGTCGATCTAGCACTTTAGCTGTAGCTTAATATAGATCTTTAAATCAAATTAGACCGCCAGCATCTTGGTCAAAAATGACCAAAGAGTTTTGATAAAAAGTCCAAATTAGACTTTTTTTGTAATTACATTGAGTTTAGTTCCTAGCTATATCGCAAAAATTTCAATTTCATTTTCTGTCGTTCGTAATAATCAAGGAACTTTGCTGCCGTACCATGTGCACCCATTGTACAGCAGCAAAGTTCCTTGATTATTGCTGGTGCAATGATATTAGGCAGCACCTAGAAATAGGATATCGTTGGAAGTTAGCTGAGGACTATTTTCAGATGCTGCGTAATATCATATACTCTTTGGTCATTTTTAAGATTCATCAGATTCAATGATCTATCCTAAGCTACAGCTAAAGTGCTACCGCCAGACGCGGAGATTGGCTGAATGGATTTGAAAATGGTAAAACTCAACTGTTTATAGGGGAGTTGGAAAATGAGCCTATTTTCAAAAATAGTGGAGTGTTCCTTTAAGCTTACAATGCTTTTGGGAAATGCAACCCTAAACAATTCACTAACTGAGTGACTCAGATTCAAACAAATCACATGCGATTATGAACCTTTTTGACTGGTTATTTAAAAGTAATCTGTTCATGAGATTCACTGGCTGCTAATCAAACATCGTGGCTCACGTGGTGATGAGTATTACGTACAAAAAAAATAAATAAATCCCAAAAAACACCGACATGGGCTCTAACGAGACAGACGAGTGGTCGCAAACAAATTTTCCAACTCCCTCTCACTCCCAACTCATCACATATTGACGCTTGGTCGGGACTCCTTGCATCGCTTTTCGATGAACATGCTTATTTGTCACATCTGCGATCATTTTAGGTACAACCTAAAGCCCTGAATACAACACAGATTGTGTATTATAACAATGACAGCCAATGTATATATTAAGTCAAAGGAGCTCTGTTTAACAGGAATGAAAATGAAGCTGTGAGGGATGTGAGTTGTGTTCAGTGGACTGTACTGTTGTTTAACAACATACCGATTGTTCAGCTGACAAATTTACTTTCAGTAGACAAAAATCCATGAAACTGTCTTGAAAGCTGTGAGTTGTGAAAAGTATGGGACCTTTATACAGTGTGCCATTGTAAAGGCTTAAGTCTATCCCCTCACATCCTCGTTTTTATCTGTGTTGAATTCAATGTGGCGTCTAACCTGATTAAGGTCTATATTATAGATGCGTTCCATTCGACTGTAAGTGGACTGTGAAGTGGACTTCAAAGGGTATTCCCCCATTTTAAGGGAGATTTCATTCAGAAGGGAACGAACATGTTCAGTTCGGAGGGCACTACACAGGAAGTGGAGAGGGAAAATCACCCAACTGTCTTTGCGCACTGTGTCACCAGTCAGAATTAACGATAAAGCGGAGCCGTTAGAAAGTTTTTAAAAGATTTTGCAAAGGCTCTGCAATGGAGGGATTGTAATAAATGTTGTTATTATACAAATTAGAGTATTTATGAATGGTTATGGTGATGAATGTTACATTTGCATTTTGTATTGTATGAATAGGTGAACCTATAAAACCAGGGAGAAAGAGCTGAGGCTCTGTAATTTTTTATTTTACTTTAGATGACATTCCAGGGTGTTCCAAAGACACGATTATTTTCAATGAAGTCCACTTCAATTGATATCCCGTGCTTAGGGAGTAGGGAGCAGTGAACACTGCGTAAGGACCCCGTCAATCGGAATGCACCTTATGTGTTCAAATATCAAACATGTTTTATATGCTCTGACTGGATGGAATCTTGGTCAGAAGCTTAAAAAAGCCTTTGTTTATCATACACTTTGTGATGAACCGCCAACTGCTCAAAATAGACTCTGACCTTCAATAACTAACATAAAAACAAGGTACTGTAAATCATGTAAATTCTGGAAAAATTCTTAGCCAAAATTGCATGGTGTATATCACAGCATTAAATAATAGGTGATGTTCTACTGTTTAATTATAAAAGCAGTATGTGCTAATGGCTTAATCTGCAGTACTTTTATACAATATTAGACACAGTGTTGATAAGTGTTACTTATTTAACCATCCCACTTCTAATGTGATGTCTCTTACTTTATCTTGGCATTATGTCTTTAATTAGTTGCCGGTTTATTTTTTTATTTATTTATTTTTTCCTCAAGGAAATGACAATAAATATAAATGCATTAGCATTATCCCTTATGATGCATCTCATGTGAGTCTGCTTTGACCAGCAGGCTGTCATCTAAAGGGACCTTATTCTGCTGGGTTGTTAGATTCACCCTCTGACCACAACACACACACACACCGACCGCATGCTATTGAGTGACTTGCCCAACACTGCAAACTTGGTTTCATAATAATGTTGTCCTAAACTTGGCTTTGCATAAAGATGAGGAGAGCTCTAGTGCCACGTTTCTTCATTTCTATCAGATCTCTGGCGGTCCCTGAGAAGTTGGACTGCAGGAGAGTCACACACTGACTATCCTGGTGTCTTCAGCTCAGGCAGAGATCCAGGGATAGGTTCTTGAAGAACACCCCCAGCTCTCTGCTTTCAAATCTGGCAGCACTGCTGCTGAAGGCTGAAGCTTCTCTGATGTCTGCTTTATGTCAACCAAAACCACACAGCAGTGCTGGAGCAAGAGAAGCTGGAAGCTTGTTTGTGGAGATGCTTTATTTTGGGGAATACTTATAAGGTGCTGCTACAAGACACATGCATTAGCATTTTCCTTTCAGTTTGAGTTGCATTCAGAGTCATTCTGTGTCTTGAGACTCTTGGAAAAACACAGAATAATGAGCAATTCATTAAACTCTTACTATCCTGGATTTCCCTCGCAGATGATCATAAAATCAATGCGCTCATCTAACGAGCAAAGAACCAGTGCTGTGAAAAGAAACGAGGCTGAAAAAGTCAGTCATTTAGAATGCTTGCTTTTAAACTTATAATTATGTTATTAGGGTGCATTTTGTGTTATATAATGCCCTAAACCTTCAAAATGCCTGTTTTATCTTTAAAGATTAAAGTGAGAATATGTTCGCAATGTGGCAGTGGCTGTAAACATGTAAACACCAAATACTTGATTATGTATGTAGAGCTTTTAATCTTTATAGTCAATAACTAAAACTAACTATTGCTTTGCTTCAGCTCCATTTTAAAAACCAAAATCTAGTCACAATTCTGCCTTACAAGATTTGTTTGACTGCCTGAGGCACACTGGATAACTTTCTCTGGCTACATGGTCATTGTAAAGTAAAGCTAATTGGTATTAGTCATCACTGTCAAATAATAAATGAAATTACATATTCTTAAAAGCATTTTACAAAGTGTTTTTACATAGCTGATGCAGGGCTGCTCTGAGGGGCTCCAAATTCTGTGTAAAAATGAAATGGTGCGTAAAAGTGGTGCTAAAACCTGCTGCTCAGACTCCCAGAAATGAAATGCTGTGAAGTAAACTTCGTCGTTGTCATGACAATCAGTACCGCTTTGTTTCCTGTCAGTTCACTCGGATGTGTGCCATAATCTACAAGCAGTTGCCAGAACGAATAGTCTAATAGCTTTGTTTGTTTTGAGAAAATATCTAGCAGTAGGGGAAACAATGAGTGCAATACTTTCAGATCATATATAGTGATCATATTTGAAGTGTTTGTTCCAGTAACAATTTTAATAAAATAAAAAATCCAAATAATTAAAACAATTATCCAGTCACGCATAAGACTCATAGCACAACAGTCTGTCACGTTTAACATTTGTTAGGTGTTATGCATAGCACACTGAAAATGTATTTCAAATTTCTTCTTTGTTAATTTCATGTTTCCGTATTGATAATTTTATTCTGAGGAAAATTCAGGATATTTTCATAGGATTCAGCAATGTGTCAGGGGTGGCTCAGAAAACTTTTTTTTCTGCCTATAAAGTACAGGGCCCGGTTCCCCAAAATGTTCTTATCGCTAAGAAGCTTCCTAAGGGACACTTCGGGGAACACACTTAAGAACATAAACAACTTTGGTAAGATGTATTTTCGAGTCTTCTTACGGCACTAAGAGTGAGCGTTATCGGGGAACCGGGCCCAGGACTTTTTAATGCTAAATGCTTAAAACACAACTGAACACAATTTGTATGTAATTTTAGATGAGACAGAATAGATCAACCAATACTGAGTGAATCTGACATTTTTGACTAATTATTCCTTGGAATCTTAATAGAAAAAAGTATTTTCTAATAAAATGACAAACTTCAACTGAAAACATTTACAAGAACAAATATGAATAGAAAAATATTAAATGACAAAAAAATAGGAAATTATAATTTAATGTTAAGTGTGTGCTACACAAATATATGCCTTTATTTAATCCAGACATGGCTATTGTGATTCATAATATGAAATGCCTTTGCAAAGCTTCTCAGTGGAACCAAGCTTGACACCACATTACATTTCTAACGCACGTCTATGGTCATAAAATAGTCTATTTCTGTCTGTTACCAGGTCCTGTTTAAAATTTTAGGGAGACTGTGCCTTCTTGGGTTTGCAGTCCTATGCCTCTGGAACATTTTGCTGCTTCTCATGAAATCCTTTCCCAATATTAATGATTTAATGGTTTAAAACTCATCTTTAAGTAATGTGAATTGCTATTCACTAACCCTTTTACTGTGTAATGTGACATAAAAAGTGATGCAAAGTGAAACAGGATATTCAACGATATTAAAAAAATGGTGGAAATTGATTTTATCCAGTTGATTGAATAATGAAAAATGCGGCATTTACATACAAAATGAAGCAATACCACGTGATTAAATAGCTATTTAGTTACTGGTAAACATTACCATTAGCATGTGTGACGTCAGTGAAAAAGGAAGGTCATTTAAGGGTCTAGTATACTTTTCGTTTAATAGGGCAGTGAAACTGACTTCAATTCTCAATGATGCAACAGCAATTTTGCTGCACGTTGCATTCAAAAGCCACTTGGCTCTGAAATCTAAGTGTGAATGGGCATGACGCGTCTGCAAGTAGATGCTAGTTTCAGCATCATGATAACAATCTGTTAAGTGGCCTTGTCTCTCTGTTCCTGTGCTCAACATCCTCTTAGTGATGAGGGGTTAGATGGGAATTGACACTCTTCTGTTGAACACTATCATGGGAGTCTATCGTTCACGCTGTGCGCTTCTATACGAGACGCTTCTCAATCTCTGTCCCTGTGATGTTTTGAAGCATCTCAATTTCACTTTGGTCTTTGTACAGACCTGCCATGATGAAAGAAGCCCCATTTCAGTTGGAAACTTGTTGAAGCCACAAAGTCTTTGTAGTTCACCTTATACATGACACAGTAAATGAGGAGCTCTCAAAGGAGACCCAAAGCTGTTCGTGGAAACAGCGTATTTATCTGTCTTATTTGCTTCCTTGTTTTGGTTGTTGCTATGGCGGTTGTGATTTCTTGTTATCACCGTCTGTGTTGAAATAACGAGTGAGTGCAAACAAGCCTGCGGTTTGAAGTTGATCTTCTCTGTTGACCTGCGGTAAATTTCAGCCGTCTGGAAAAAGGCCGTCTGCGTCATTGCTCTCAACCTTTTCTTTTCTGTTGAGGCATGATTGACAGGTGGAATATGCGCATCCTTACGATCTGCATCACTGTGACAGGCTCCCAGTGGAAGTGCGGTGTCACCTCAGCTGACTTCTCCTCTGACCTTTGCTTCATTCTCTGATCAGGCTCTGGCTGGGTCTTTCAAGGATGACGGCTCAGTGTACAAAGGAGAAGCAAAGAACGAGAATAGTTTTCTCTGAAAAGGGCCATGTAAATTCATGTTTCAGAGATGTACTTGGTGATTTAAATCCCATCTGAATCAAACAGTTCTGTTTTTTTTTCTCTCTTACAACCTCAGTAAAAATTAAGAAGCAAATCACCTACAAGGATCTGAGTTACCCATCTAGAATAAAGGAGTTCAGTCTTCACTCCCTCTATATATTTATAATTCAAGTTAATGGCATATACTGTATTTACAACCTTCTGTAAGAGCAGAACAGATTTCATCAAGGCTAAGTGAAAGAGTTTATTGTTCTATTCGAACCCAGACAGGATATCTGTATAGAGGCCTATATCAAGCTGACTGTGAATGGAAGGCGAGATGAGAGAGATCGTAATTCTTTTGACATTTATTTACATATTTTCCATTGCTGGAGTTCATAATAAAACAGCAGGACTGCATATATTGGGTTGTGACAATGAGTGTGTCAGCAAAAAAAAAAAAAAAAAAAAAAAAATTACAAATCAGGTGTTTTGTGTCAATTAATTTATCAGCAAAAGTTTAGTTAGTCAGTAAGGCTGGAATTGAGGTTAGGGAAATCAGTGTTTTCCTTTTCAACTGTAATTTCTAAATGCATATTTCAAAATGACATCAACTTAAAATAATAATAATAATCCTAGACTGAAATATTGAGGGTGATTTACTAGGTTTACCTGTGATTGGAGGCTGGATTGGGGCTTTTAGCAATATTGCAGACCAGAAATAGCAACTTCAATTTGTTTTTAGAAGATACAGCCAACAGATAAAGAGATCTGAAAACACAAGGTGCAATATAAGTATTTCTGGAAACTGAGCACGACTCATCGGTCATCTCGGACAAGTCCCAGACTTTTTACACAATGGGAGTACAATGTGTGATCTGCACCAGAAAATCAGGAACTTTTAGCCAGAAGGAGAAGAAGCTCTCAAGTTACATTTGACATTATGAAATGTGTATGAAATACCTTCTGTTTGACTTTATAGAGATTGATTTTAGCACAGTATATCCACAGACAATGTCACTCTCTTGTAATGTATGTAAACAAATAGATGATTCATACTCTTTTACTCCTTATTAGACCTTGAGGCAGAAGACGGTTACATAAACTTGAGATACAACAATAGCACCCTGGAGTTTCTACAGACAGTAATCTAACACCAATATCCAGGCTGATATTTCTACAGTTCTTGTATTATAGAAACCTGGGATCACTGCCTGCCACCTAACATCTCCTCGTCCATCATGGCCCCAGGCGAACCCAAAGAGCCAGCGTTCTTCTCTTGTGGAACAACTAGCTTTCACAATATTAAACAATTGTTTCTGGTAGGCTACATGGAGAGAAAGAACAGGAAGTGTTTCTGTGGAAGTGTAAAGCACCTGCACTGCTTCAAGGATATCAGACTAACAGAGCATATGGGAAACTGCACCATGGTTATGAAAAAAAAACAAAAAAAAAACATTTACTCTCAATGAATAAGAGATGAAAGGAAAAGTGGCATGCAGCATTCATTTTAAAAACAAATTTCACACTTTTTTCCCTTTTCTCTCTCTCTCTCTCACTGTGAAACAAGTTTTGTTGCTCAGGGAAGGGCATTACAGCTCCAAATAAAGCAACACTTTAAGGGAAATGGTGTGGACATTTGAAACATGTTGCATTGGCCCTTGTTTGTTTTTCTTTTCTTTTCTGTGTGTTATTTTTCTATTCGTAAAATCATGTATGCTTTTTTATGATAATATTATAATCTAACAGAGACATGCATGAAAAATAGTTGTTCATGACACAAGCAGATGATTTAATCCAAAATGACAAATATGCACTTCTTGTGATTTATGAAGTCTTTAAAAGGAACAGTTTGACAAAAAATATAGATTATGTCATCATTTACTGACTCATGAGATTCCAATGCTGCGTGTGTGATTTACTTCTGCAGAATAAGAAACTGAAGAATGTAATTAATTAGTTTATCTTTTCCATGCATTTACAATGGGGACTGAAGCATTTAAGCACCATTTTATATATAACGTGGTTCACAGGACTTCTGTGTTCTTCAGAAGTCTTTGATTCACTCACTAGTCACTGAATCTTGAAGTCCATCCTAGATTTTCTAGGAGCAGATTTTTTTTTTTTGAGAATGAATAATTTGATTAAGTCAGAACTTTTTAATTAATCAGTTGATTTATAAAACTAGCACAGACCAAAATGCAACAACTTCAAGTTGGAAATTCTTGACTTCAGAGGAATGTAGTGCATCAGTCAAACTTTTATGGTGCTGTGGTGTCCTTTTTCCTTATTTCTTTACTTTCTTTACTTTCTTTTCTTTTTTTAAGTTTGAAAGATCTGGTTCATATTTAACATAATTGAATAGGAAGGAGTGATTAAACACCTTATTTAAGAAATAAATTCATTAATTTTGTACAATGTGAAATAATGACAGTTTTCCTTTTTGAGTAAACTATCCCTTTAAATAAAATCATTGACGTATTTAAAAAAAAAATATTTATATTCATATGAAACATTGCTAAATGTATTCCAACTAATTTTAAGGATATATGTATATATATATATATATATTTTCACTTAAATGTATAATCCTTAGGTGATGGCATCACAACATAATCTGGGTGTACCACAGAGCCAAAGGTAATATATCCCTCACAGGTTAATGTGACTAACCCAATACATCCAGTTCATTAGTCTATTTAATTTTCCCCCAGTGATAATTTCTGATGCATTATTTAGAGCGGTGCGTGAAAACTATCATCCTGTAGGGCTTTGATATGTAAGGGCATGGGTAGGCATAATAACAACCTCTCTCCCTGGCAAAAGCTATATTAAATCAACTAAATAATGCATTTCACGTCTTGTCTTGAATTAAATAACTTACTACAGAAAAACAAAAAGCATCAGAGCACTTAGGAGCTGGTTGTCATAAATCTAATCTACTCGGACTGGAAGTTTGGTATCTGTCTTACTCTAAATCTCTGCTGGAGTGAAATAATCTAAGCTTCGCTTTGCTGAAATGTAGTATGTATATATATATATATATATATATATATATATTAGTGCTGTCAATCGATTAAAAAAAATTAACTAATTAATCGCACAATTTTTTAAAATTAATCGCGATTAATCGCAATTAAAAGACTGAAACTTTTTGGATATGTAAATGTAAAATGTAAATAATTAATGTAAACTCAAGACAAAGAAACTATTTAAATTCAAAATATGATTGTTTATTGGAATTTTTGTTTAACTTGTAACACAGATTTTCTCATGTAAACAACATACCTGCAATAAACCATCAATATCCTCCAAATTAACTGTTGGCTTGAAAGCCATATCTATTACAGAAATAAAAACACAGGCATGTAAGTACCATTTGAATTTCAAAACTATCAATGGCAATAAAAAACAAAAATGATTTCCATGTTGAATTCTAGGTGGACTGCAAAAAAATTCCAAAGTATAGTCATTGCCAGTGCTTTAAGTGGGCCAGTATGCACCTGTACTCAGTACCGCCACTTCCAAATATAGCTCTTGAGCGTACCGCCACCTCTCCGTGCGCCCAGAACGTGCTTGTAGCGTACCGGTACGCTCATTTGGACATCTGTTTTAATAGAGGTTTTAATCTTTTACCTGCACTGCCGATTTTCAGAGCGCCCTTCACAATGCAAGCTTCCTAATTCATCCCACCCAGAGCAGAAACTACATTACCCATTCACCCTTAAGTTATACAAGTGAATAGCGCATGTGTCGCTTTTCCCACTGTTAAGTGTCAACAACTCAACGTGGCCGGAGAAGGTGTGTGAAACTCGTTGTGAGTTATACTAAAGCAAAATCTTGAGTATTTATTGTCTGATAAACATTAAAAACTGTCTGCGGAGGTTGAGTCGTCCTGCAGCCCCCGCTGGCTGTTCATTGGCTGCAGCATCTTTTTTCTAAGTTCTAAAAAAATACCGTAGACGGCAAGGCACAAATTTAGATATTCATTTATCTAATTAATCTATAGCCTATGCACAAAGACAATATGATCTTTCTGTCCCCTTTTTGTTTTAAAGCTTGATGAAGAGAGAGAGCGCAAGTTGCTGCAGCTGAGGAGGACAGTGATGCACAATTATACACAAATCCAGCCCACCAATTAAAATATTTTAAAGTAAAAAAAACAAAAAAAAAAACACTACAAAAGAAAACCAAAAAACCCCCTATGTTTTTAAGAAAAAAAAAATCTATCAGTGTTTTAATTGTAATCCATCACTTCTGCCCAAAATACAAGATGTAATTCATAATTGCAACTGTTTTTGCTTGTAAATACTGCTTGAATTGTACATATTTCTCTCCTGATTCAAATGATATACATTTTTCATATAAAAAACAAACAATATTATGGACCTTTTAGCCAGAAGCAATGGCTTGAAGTCAAAACAAAACAAACTAAAAATTTTTTATCATGGATCCTCTTAAAAACTTTCACTTTACATTAAAGAGCCAGTAAGATGAAAATTCTAAGCTTCCTATCACTGTATATAAGTCCTGTACATTAGGTTTAAATCCATCCAAGGTTAAAAAAACATTGTCATTTTGTCAAAATATCATTTTAAAATTACCTCAATTCTCTGAGATCCCCAAACAGTTCGCGCGAAGCTGTTCAAAAGATTCAGTTTCCTTAAACCCCACCTTTCAGTAGCATACTGTGTTCTGATTGGTCACCTAACATAGTCAGGTTTGATTGGTTGTTCCGCACACATCTCCACGGTAAACTATGCGTTAGCATCTGTTTGGGGTGAATTATGTCTTATTCCTCTCATCGCGAAGCAAACAGTAAAATAAAACACTTGAACAGTCTCGCTGTTCAGCGCGGGGGCGTGCAAAGGGAGACATGAAAAACAGACATTGCGTTGTTTTCCTATGGATTACTTTATCACAGAATATCTGTTTGCAGCACTTGTTTACTTTTAAAGTAGACATGTCAAGCTTTCTATAGATATCTCTCTCATGTCTCTTTGTTGAGTATTCACGGAGTTACACTTCATTTTAATGACGTGTTTGTACATGACGATCAGCACAAACAAAGGCTGCAGACAGCACACATACTGATAAGACGCTCGGGAGAAAACAGACACATAACTTCATAATCATACTTTGCGTTGTGATTCGGAGATGCTCGTTGGTCTAAATAAAGTTGGTAATGAACCATCTTTTATGGCCAAACGCTTTGAAACGCTTTGAAAATCCTGCTGTACTCACAGAGATTAGAAAAGCGGTCATCAGTGAAATGTTGTGAACAAAACACAAGGGATTTGTTGTACTGCTCTGGTAATATGGTGAAAATGAATTTTAGCCATTGGTTCTTCTGATCTCATTCTTTGGCAGTGAAAATAAAACAAATGGTCTCCTCGACATGATGCTATCACACCAACCATAGCGTCTGTGTGTGGGGGTGGGGCAGGTCAGAGTTCCGTTTCTCCCAACACGGTAGGCGGAGATTATTATGCAAAGTGTTCCTAGTGACGTACATAGAGATCATAGACTGTAAAAAAATATGGACGTAGTGTCCGTGACGTCACCCATAGACTCCTCAATCGCGGTTTTGAAGCCTAAAGTGTGCAGAGCGGGCCATCGCCATCTTGGCAGCGCGTCACCGCGCGACTCTCCCGGATAATCGAAAATGGGCAAAAAGGCGGGAGCTGATTGCTGAAGCCATGCCCACCTAGCACGACGGCATTGTCAGCAGCAGCAATCCACCTGTCACTCAAGTGACCACGCCCTTAATTATGTAGAACTTTAAGGCTTAATATAATTTAAATGGATGAGTTATAAAAAAATTCACCCCCCTCACAGTTGTCATGAAGGGCAAAATTAGCAATATAGACCAAAATCGTTTTTTTAACCAGGCTGTAAACATGTTTTTCTGCTGTAAAGTTGGGCATTTTAACATGGGGAATCTATGGGACTGACTATCTTCTGCAGCCAGCCTCAAGCGGCCAGTCGATGAATTTCAGTTTTAGTCACTTCCTTATTGGCTTCACGAGAGAGAGTGCGAGGTTGCCGCTCGATAGAGATGGGCAAAAGATTTGAAATCTATAACGATTCGTTTCAGCGATTCAAAGTCGACTCCTTACTTTAGAACCCAATAACTTTATAAATCGTGTACTTTTTGATTAAATTATTTGCACATTGTTTACACAGATGGACAGCTACATCATACACTGTAATACAGGTAATTTTTGATTTCCCATCTGTGTGGCTCTTTAATTGATGGACTGGAGTCTTGTGGATTATTGTGATGCTTTTATCAGCTGTTTGCACCCTCATTCTGACAGCACAAATTCACTTCAGAGGATCTATTGGTGAGCAGTCGATGTAATGCTACATTTCTACAAATCAGTTTAGATTAACTCATTTACATCTTTTATGGCCTGAGGGTGAAAACATTTTCACCATTTTTTTTTAATTTTTAGGTGAACTATTCAACTAAGTCACTGCTGTTGCCATTGGCTTGAATCAATGAGTTAAATTTGAGAAGCATATTTATATTATTCCTGAATGAATCATTCAGGCTGTTGTAAACCTGATCAAGCAATTCATTGAAAATATTATTTGTTTGATCGGGTACACAAAACCAGCCTGATGTCATGACTTTGAGCAATCAATTAGTTAATTTATGTTTGTTTGTCACATACAGGTGCATCTCAATAAATTAGAATTCTTTTTAGAATAAAATAGAAAAGTTTATTTATTTCAGTAATTCAACTCAAACTGTGAAACTAACAAAAATCCACCAATTCACAAATTACAATACTTCATAAGACCAATAATAAAAAAATAAAAAATCCTTCTGGAAAGGATGCTAATTTACTGTACATGTACACAATACTTGGTAGGGGCTCTCTTTGCTTTAATTACTGCCTCAATTTGGCGAGTAATGAAGGTGATCAGTTTGTGGCACTGCTGAGGTGGTATGGAAGCCCAGGTTTCTTTGACAGTGGCCTTCAGCTCATCTGCATGAGATTCTCTCTGGGGTTCAGGTCTGGTGAGTTTGCTGGCCAGTCAAGCACACCAACACCATGGTCATTTAACCAACTTTTGGTACTTCTGGCAGTGTGGGCAGGTGCCAGATCCTACTGGAAAATGAAATCAGCTTCTTCAAAAAGCTGCTCAGCAGAAGGAAGCATGAAGTGCTCCAAAATTTCTTGGTAAATGGATGCAGTGACTTTGGTTTTCAAAAACACAGTGGATCAACACCAGCAGATGACATTGCAACCCAAATCATCACAGACTGTGGAAACTTAACACTGGACTTCAAGCAACTTGGGCTATGAGCTTCTCCACCCTTCCTCCAGACTCTAGGACCTTGGTTTTCAAATGAAATAAAAAACTTGCTCTCATCTGAAAAGAAAACTTTGGACCACTGGGCAACAGTCCAGTTATTCTTCTCCTTAGCCTAGGTAAGATGCCTTTGACATTGTATGTGGTTTAGCAAATAACTTGAAACGTCTGTGTGTGGTGGCTCTTGATGCATTGACCCCAGCCTCAGTCCATTCCTTGTGAAGTTCACTCAAATTCTAGAATCGACTTTAATCCTCACAAGGCTGCGGTTTTCTCTGTTGTTTGTGCATCTTTTTCTTCCACACTTATTCCTTCCACTCAACTTTCTGTTAACATGCTTGGATACAGCACTCTGTGAACAGCCAGCTTCTTTGGCAATGAATGTTTGTGGCTTAGCCTCCTTGTGAAAAGTGTCAATGATTTTCTTCTCCATGATTGTGTAGCCTAGTGAACCAAACTGAGAGACCATTTTGAATGCTCTGGAAACCTTTGCAGGTGTTGATTAGCTGATGTCATCATATTCTAATTTGTTGAGATAGTGAATTTTTGTTAAAATTAAAAGAACCAAAGACTTAAACTTCTTCAGTCTGTGTGCATTGTATTTATTTAATACAGAAGTTTCACAATTTGAGGTGAATTGCTGAAATGAACTTTTCCACGACATTCTAATTTATTGAGATGCACCAGTAAATCTATAGTATGGCTTTAAAATGACACTTTAATGGTACTTTTGTATTTTTTTTTGAAGCCTGAAAGCCTCGGTCCTTATTCATTGTAACATAAAATACATACACAGATGCTTTTTGTGGAGAGTAGTAACAGATGCTTTTTGAAGTGTGAATTTTGTGAATGTGAAGAGCAGAAATGTTAAGTGGATGGGAAGCAAAATGAAGCTTCAAGAAACTGAAGACTGAGACTCACTAATTTTGAAGTCACGGCTGGTCGGTCTGCTTTAAGAGCTCCTAATCACACAGAACCTCACAGTGTATCTGCAGAGGGCTGGCAGGAGGAAGCAGTGGCACAGCGATGAATGTGTTATTTACAGCAGAGAGGATGCATGTATTCACAGAGGGAGAAATGAGACATCCTGGTCCCAGCATAACTGCTGAGAATCTATTCCCAAACCTGAAGAACCTCCAAAATTTAACTCAGTTCCTGTTTAAAGATACCAGAAATGTAACAGAAAGGTAACTTGAACATACAGCAAAGCAAAAAAATGCCTGATAGGAAAGAAAAAGACATCTGAAATGTTAGCAGCATCCAAAAATTATACATTTATAACAGCCATGTCACGTTTTTTTGTGCCTGTCCTGAGCTCAAATGCCCCATTTTGTTCTTCAATACATAATAAAGCATCAAAGTAATTTGTATTCTGAAGTTATTCCATTAACATGCACTGCTCAGAAGCATTCAAATGTCAAGCTGATGATTTATGCATTCCAAATGCATTTTATGCTCCAGCGTCTGGTGCGACGTTCATTGCATATGAACAGGAATGACAAAAAACAGGTATAATCAAGTAATAGAATGTCATCATAGGATTGAGTGTAAGAGAAATGGTTACTTAAACCAGGGGTTTCAAACTTTCCACAGACCATCAAATACAGTATGATGATCTCCTTGCGATGACCCCCTTCCTAAAATATCAAAACAGCAATATATTTTAATCAGTAAAGACCTATTTTTTGTTACATCGCTGGGCCTGTTTTGTTGTGTTTTCTGTCCCTTATGTGCTCAGACCCAGTTTCTCCCTTGTTTGATAGCATTAATTTGGTTTAGTTGTCTCTCATGAAATCCACTTGTTTACTCTGGTATTTAAAGTGTAGTCCTGTGATTCCTTTGTTAGATGCTGTCCATGCTATGTGCAACATGTGTGTTCCTGCCTGCCCTGTGTTACCCCTTGTTTTGGATTATTAAAGACTGTTATTTGTATTTCTCCTTCATCTCCAGACTCGACTCCTCACATTAGTAACTGTGATATTTATAATGCAAATTATAAATTAAAAAGCAAATTATAAATTACACCTTAAAATAAGGTGTAATTAAACATCATAATAAAATATTATATTCAAAATATGTGTAAAATATAATCTGGAAATGATTTACTTTTTCTATATATATTTTGTTCTAACCAACATTAGAGATAATATTACAACTAAGGCTGTCAATAAAGTAAAATAATTTTGATTTAATCTTGTGATTTCTGACCAGTAATTGCACTTGAAATACAAAATGTTGTTGGGTTTACTTTGAACAATCAATTGCATAAATAGAAGTAACACATTCATTTAAATTTTGAAGTATGAAAACACAAACTGTGTTTTTGTTTTCACTTTTTGTCAGGTGTACTTTTTACAGAATAATTATACATTAAATAACTGAGTAATATTAATTACCTACACGTACTTACTTTATGGTTAGGGTTAGGATTAGGGTTTGGTTTAGGGTTACTTGCATGTAATTATGGATAATTTATTGTTATCATAATAATAAGTACATGTAACAAATGTAAGAAGGACACCTTAAAATAAAATGTTACAATATTATCTTGTAAAATATACTCCAACAATCTTTGTTTTCTTTACAACTTCTAGAAATATTTGTTATAGTGTACAATTCTGTCACTTTTAACATATGTTATATATCTAATTTATAACATTCTATGTCCACTTTTATTAATATAATTCTTTAATTATTGTTTTTCTATGAAGTCCAGCAGTACACTGATGGTTTGAAAACCCCTTATTTATTATTATTAGCTTTATGCATTCGTGACACTACCTCTGCATGAAATAATTTACATATCATACTAAGGTAAAGGATTTGCTCATGAATATTGAGGATATGTTCTTGGAAGATTACCAAGAAATGTCTGCGCAACACAATTAATAATCACGCATATGCCTTGATTTCTTGTCGTATGACAATTTAGCACAATTTCTCCTGTTGTAATCAGCGAGGCAGTCACTGCAATTGTGTTGCAACGTGGCATTAGTCGAAATTCGATCAAGTGTCACCGGTGTGCACAAGTCATTTTCCATATTCCCTTCTTTTATCTTTCTACCTCTTTCCCGGATACTATTCTTGGAGCTCCAGCAGGCTTCCAACAGATGGCAATATTGTGTCTTTGGAATCTCCTCCTGCCATTACTCACCTCAGTGTGAGAGAGCAGCTCTGTAAACCCCAAACAAATGAAGGCTGAGTAAATCTCCTTCGAGTGGGGTGGTAATGATCACGGCTAATTGTGAGTGAGTGGGCAGCACTATTAGAACAGGACACATAGCTCTGGCATGCCCATAATCAGCGCAGGCAGGAGGAGAGAGATAAGCCCCCATCAGGCTGCCTGTGGAGTGAGGAAGTGTGCTGCGTGCAGCTGAGGCTGATACTCTTATACAGGATGCACGGGTCCATCTGGGTTTGATCTCAGCCTTCCAGCACGCATATTATCCTTCTGCTCTTTTCCTAGAATCACATCGATCGATCTTGGTCGACTTTTTTTTTTTGGCTTACAAAAGTCAAGCCTTGTTTACATGCCGAGAGAGGAAGAACTGGGACATTATTGTTGCATCAGCTCTTGCTGACTCGCGCTCCCCATCTTAAGAGGCCAATTACACATCAGAGAAACACTCACAGATAATCTCTCTCCCTCTGTCTCTTTCTTCCTCAACTTTCCAATATTATCCTCCTTTCAGATCAGATCATTCTTTTTCGTATTCAAAGGTGAAGAGTTTAATTTCTGTGTCATTAGAGCCACCAGATGAAATTGCAAAAATAATGACTGCATGGGCTGAAGGTTTAGTTGTTGAGAAGCACATGCTAGTCCTTGTCTGGGTTTCTTCATTGATGGCTATTCAAACTTCTGAATCTGTATTTTGATAAACAATATCACAAGCAGCATATATTACACTCAAATAACATATTAAGTTACAGTTTTTATTTATGCATTCATTCACCAAACCGTACATAAATATAGGCTTTATATGTATGTTTATTGTTTGTTTTATTTGTCCATCTACCCATACATTGTCAAAACCTCTTGTCCATGCAGCATTTATTTATTTAGACAAAGCAATTCAGATTTTTTAATATATTGTCATGATACTGAATCAAACATAGGCCTAATTATGTTCCTCTAACTCTATGTGGTTTGTTGATTGAAAAAATAAAAATTCGGGTTTGTCATAACGCAAAGATACTGATGCAAACAGTTTTTTTTTTTTTTTTTTGAGCCAACAATATTTTTTTACAGTGTAGAATCTGCAACTTTAAAATTGGATGTTCAGTTTTAGATTTGCTTATGTTCAGAGAAATCAAATAATTTCCACTATAGTAAATTAATGGAATTTCATTGACTTGACTGAAGTCATGATCTGACAAAACGTGCTTTGTACTTTAAAGGGCCGAGGGAATGCAACTGATAAAGTGCACAAATATTCAGTTTCAATAGCACTCAAGTACAAGTTCCCTAAATGATACTTACTGTAAGGATAGTAATGAAGTATAATTACTCAAGTAGCTTACGCCTGCAGCCACATTCCAACATCGACTGGATAACCTTCCTAGAAAAGTGAAAGATACTCGAGGTATACATTAATGCTTCCATGTGAAAAACACACACATCAGCTTTAAATAAGAAGAACAAATCAGCTAATCTCAGGCTCTGTCTCAGTCAAGGTCATGACTTTATAAAAACGCATTGCAGATATGGATCATTGCATGGAATATTCTTTCCTCTTCCTGAAACGGATCAACACTGTTGTCGAGCATTATCACTCGAGGAGAGCTGTGTCATATGTGTTGTGTCAACACGCAGACATGCTTTCATTGCGCAGATTGAGGAAGATAAGGGGGCAAAATGCTTTTGTGAACAAACAGACACACATCTACAAGTCACTCATACAGAGCAATCAGAAGCATGCACATTGTTTACGTTGAAGGAAATGGAAAAACACTGTCAGACTTTATCAAGAGTTTCATTTTTACCACAGGAGGTACAGGTGAGTGACGCACTATTACGGATCTCTGCAGACATTCATAATCAGCAGTGATTCATCACAGACTTGGTCTTGCGTAGCCAGACTTCTGACTAAGCTTGATCCACAGCTTATTCTGGCCAAGAACCACCTACTTATACATGAAGAGACAGTCAGGAAGAGAAGATGTAAAGCAATAAATCACAGTTTTTGTTTTTATGTGTGGTTGAGGGGTGTGTTTATCTGAAGTAGTTGACACTACAATAACAGAACAGTGAAAACTTGTTGAAATAATTGCATAGCAGTGTCGGTCAGCAATCAGTACAGAAACACTAAAGAAATTAGCAGAAGTGTGTGTAGAATTAGTAATCAGAACCAGTAGTTATAAGTACAGATTATAAGGACACTACCATACATGCTAATGCTAAGCTTTTAATGTTTTTGAAAAAATCCTCTTATGCTTACCAAGGATGCATTTATTTGGTAAAAAATACAGTAAAACAGTAACATTATGAAAGAGTTTCACATAATTTTGTTTTGTAATATATTTAAAAATTATTCCCGTAATGGCAAAGCTGAATTTTCAGCATCTGGTGCTCAAGAAACATTTATTATAATCAGTGTTGAAAATGGTTGTAATGCTTAATATTTTTGTGATTTTGTTTGGAATTAAATGGAACCTATAATTTACTTGAAATAGAAATCTTAACAACATAAATGTCTTAACTGTCACCTTTGATCAATGAGATGCATCCTTGCTTAAAGTATTAATTTTTTTTAAATAAAATAAAATAATAGTAGTTTAACCTTGAACGTCTTTCAAAGATTTTGTGTCACTTACCATGAAAGCTTTGTCAAATCTAATGATTGTTTGCAAAAGTAATCTGAAGTCTCGTCTGCAATATGAATGGATAAATATTAAAATGTACAACTTTTATGATTTCACTACTGGCACCAAAAAACAAAAACGACACACACACACACACTATATATATATATATATATATATCTAAAATGATTACTCTGCACATTAAACTGGAATCGGAGAGGATATATTAATGCTAAAATAATACCACTATTCATCTTGAAATCAACATTTTTACATCAATAATTTGAACATCATTTTTGAATAATTTCAAACACACTGTAATTCTTCTACTGTGTAGCCACCAAATGCAATACATCCAACAGAAATAAAAATTTATGCAAAGCAATTTGAAGATTGAATCAGTTCTGTGCGGCCATACTGATTTCTTTCTAGACTCCAAATCAACCATGTGTTGTGGATACATCACAGTTGTATGAGGTTCATTGATTATTAACCTCGGAAGAGATGTTTGTGATTGGTGTCAGGGTGTCACGAAGGAGAATTCACCTAATCTCACCCTGTTCAATGCTGCCTGATCTGCTTTTATAATGTGCACCTGTGCAGCTACTTGAAGGCACCATGACAGCAGATGTGTCCGGAATCTTCTTTGTCAAAACTGAATGTGAGCCTTTAAATTACAGAGGAAAACTCATCTACCATCAGAACTGTGGAACAGTGTGCATTAAATCATTAATCCATTTTGTTTTTAATTGAAATTTTGAAGCAGCTGCTTAACCTACGATTTTAAGTAGAACCAAGTAGATATTTTTTACAGTGCAATACATCATGTGACAGCTTTCCACTGTCCTATACTTTAAAAGTAGAAAAAGTAAAAAGTAAAAATAGATTCTAAATAATAATAATAATAATCAATTAAAAAAAAAAAAAAATCACCATTACAAATGCTCATACTTAAAGGGATAGTTCACTCAGAAATTAAAATTTGATGTTAATCTGCTTACCCCCAGAGCAACCAAGATGTAGGTGACTTTTTCTTCAGTAGAACTCAAACTGAGATTTTTAACTTAAACCGTTGCTGTCTGTCAGTCTTATGATGTAAATGGATGAGAATCATGGCTTTAAGAGATAAAAAAAACACAAACAAAAATAAATTAAACCCTGTTGCTCGTGACAATGTGCTGATGTGTAAAGACACGAAACGATCGATATGTGCAAGAAAAACAGAACAGTCTTTATATCCTTTTTTTTTTTTTTTTACTCTGATTCACCGCATTGTCTGAATTGTCCTAAGTGAGTTTTCAACAGCCAGCGTGTGATGCATCTTCTTCTTGCTTTATGGTGGATTGCAGACTTATAAGTGCATTATAAGTGCATTACAACCTATCTCTCAAATGGCCCATTGACACTCTATCTACAATCACAATTAGGAGTGTCAGTGGTCCATTTGAGAGACATTGTGGTGAATCAGAGGTAAAAAAAAAAAAAAAAAAAATATATATATATATATATATATATATATATATATATATATATATATACACTAGGGGTGCTTCGATCACAATCGGCCGATCTTTATGCGCATCTCGTCAGTAAAGCCGGTTCTCTAATTAGCGGTTAATTCCATCAGGTGCGTGATTTCACATAGAGCAGCTGTTACTACAAAGAGCCGTTGTTATCTGAGAAGATGCGCCAAAAACGCTGAAAATGAACGTGGATTTGTGCATCTTCTCAGTTCACAACGGCTCTGTGTAGTAACAGCTGCTCTATGTGAAATCACGCACCGGCTTTACTGACGAGATGCACATTAATGATCGGTGGATCGTAATCGGAGCACCCCTCATAAATACTGTTCAGTCTCTTGCAAAGACCAATCGTTTAGTGTCTTTACACATCAGCATATTGTCACGAGCCTCAGGGTTTAATTTGGTTTTGTTTTTTTTACTTTCAAAACCGTGATTCCCATCCACTTTCATTATAAGACTGACAGACAGCAACGGTTTGAGTTAAAAATCTTTGTTTGTGTTCTACTGAAGAAACAAAGTCACCTACATCTTGGATGCGCTGGGGGTAAGCAAATAAACATTATTTTTTTTTTTTTTTGGGTGTTATATTTTCAGACTTATAAGTTATATTTTATTATAATAAATAAGTTAACAAATAAATGATAGTTTTCATTTAGAAGACATTTACAGTGTTATAAAATATTTTCTAATAAATAAATGATAAATAATTATCATTCTGTTATTCAAAAAATCTGGAAAAATTAAGTGTTAACTGTTTATAACACTGATAACAACAAGAAATGTTTCTGGAGGAACAAATCAGCATGTTAGACAGATTTCCGATAGATCATGTGACATTGACATTTTTTAAATATATTCAAAAAGAAACTTTATTTTAAAATAATTAAATGTATCAACATAACAGATATGTGACCCTGGACCACTAACCAGTCATAAGTAGTATGGGTATACTTGTAGCAATAGCCAACAGTACATTGTATAGGTCTAAATTATCGATTTTTCTTTTATGCAAAAAATTAGGATAATAAGTGAAGATCATTTTCAATTAAAATATATTTATAAATGTCCTACTGTAAATATATCAAAACTTACTTTTTAATTGCATTGCTAAGAACTTAATTTGGACAAATTTAAAGGTGATTTTCTCAATATTTCGATTTTGTATTTTTTTTTTCACCCCTCAGATTGCAGATTTAAAATAGTTGTATCTCAGCAAAATATTGTCCTAACCTAACAAACCATACACCAGTGAAAAAGATTATGTATTCAGCTTTCAGATGATGTATATACAGAGGGGAAAATAAGTATTGAACACGTCACATTTTTCTCAGGAAAATATACACTGAACAAAATTATAAACGCAACACTTTTGTTTTTGTCCCCATTTTTCAAGAGCTGAACTCAAAGATCTAAGACTTTTCTATGTACACAAAGGGCCTATTTCTCTCTAATATTGTTGTGTTATTGAGCACTTCTCCTTTGCCGAAATAATCCATTCACCTCACAGGTGTGGCATATCAAGATGCTGATTAGACAGCATGATTATACATAATTACACAATTACATTGTACTGGATGAAACTCAAATACTACTATACTTCACATTAGCATCCATTTTTTGTCACAACTCTTTCCACATCGCTATCTAAGCAAACAACAATCAACTTAGCCCGAGTAACAGTGCGATTTGTAGTACTCACTTTCTCTCTGGACACACACAACTTTAAACACTCATAAGAATATGATGAAGATGAAACTGCATTTAGTCAGGAAATTTCACGGCTTGCTCTATCTGAAGATGACGCTGATGCAAGACTGGATTGCTGTGTGCGCGCGCGCTTTGAAGCATCCCACATAGACAGTAAAAGAAATGGACACAGTGACCCCATTGGAACTCAATTGAGACAAATGAAGCCCAGTTTTAGCGTTTTTTAGCACTTCCGTTTCTGACGCGCAGACTCAAACGAAGCTTGACGACGTCAGCCACCTGTCTGACAGATGTAAATCTTCTAGTAGCTGTGCGTGCAAACTGCCATCGTTAATCTTGCAGAGACGGCGAGCTTGAGCGGGGAGTTCTTTGTCGTGAGTGAGTAGGAGTAAGTATTCTGATTAATTATTTTGTATAGTATTTTAAAATGTAACGACAGTATGCCATATTAAGTTAATTGCCTGCGAGCTTCTCCTCCTGTCTGTACGGTAATGCGACAGAGAGCCGAGTGGTTATGACGCAATCGTTAGCCTATTTTTTACAAAAACTGTTTATACGGGGCCATAATGTAACATAGAAGGTAATGGAGCCCTTTATACATTGTTGTGTATCTTTAGAAATAAATAATGGACAAACAGAGTCTTTAAACGCCTCAGATGTAAAGTTATTCGCTGTCAAAGTGACGCCAAAATGAATGGGAGTCAATGGGAATGCTAACGCAAGTGAAGTTCTGCTAAAAGATGGCAGCCCCCACCCGACTTCAACTTCCGGTCGAGTTCCTTGCCCCTTGGCATCCCACCATATGAGCTGCGCTCTGTCAAAATAAGAGTCCCCGCAACCGGGACGAGAGCGCTCTTATCCATCCGCGTCGTAAATCAGTGTCATTAGTGAGTCTTTCACACAATGATTATTGCACAGGTGTGACTTAGGCCTTAGACGTATTGAACACAATTAGAAAGCAATCCTGCCCCTTTTCAGTGGAAATCAATATTAGCTGATTCAGTCCCAAGGCCTATAGTACCAGGATGATGAAGGTGAAACAAGGGTAGACATTTGAGCAAGACAATGATCCCAAGCACAGCCAAGGAAACTCAAATTTGGTTTCAGAAAAAGAAAATAAAGCTGGTAGAATGGCCCAGCCAATCATCTGACTTGAATCCAATAGAAAATAAGAACTAAAGATTAGAGTTCATAAAAGAGGCCTACAGAACCTTCAAGATTTGAATACTCTGTTGAAGAATGGGCCAAAATCACACTTGAGCAATGCATGAGATTAGTTTCTCCAAAAAGGATGTATCTTGAAGCTGTCATTACCAAAAAAGGCTTTAGCACAAAGTATTAAATACATTCCAGTAGTTCGATACTTTTTCCCCGTGTCATTCGATTTTATCTCACATAACTTTATTTCTTAACTTATTTGTTTTGTTTTATTTGCATGTATGCATTACTTGGGTTGTTACCAACATCTGGTGATCATCGTCAATTATCTCTCTGTGTACATATATGAAGTTATGCTAATTGGTAAATCTACAGCTTTAATATATATATATGGGTGGTTCTTCAACTACAGGCACTTTTGGCCTTGTGAACTTGAGGGAAAAAAATTTGTTCAAATCAAAATTGTCACAATCTAATAGTTAAATATAGTTTATGTGTAAATATCTGATTATTATTTAAAATTAATATGATATACATAATTTCTTAACAGTGTAAGACCACTGTCACACATAGTTTTACCAATTTATACCTATATTGCAATTACCATAGATTTGTGGATTAAGTAAATTAATTGTCATGAGGCCCAATCACAAAGCTTACATCCACCACAACCTGAAATATAATATTGCATTGGTTAGATACATTTCTGAAAATTACTACTTGTGTTATTACATTAAGTGGAAGATTATCCCATAAACTATGCAGAAATTTTTAGTGAGTGATTAGAATTTTGTACATATTTTTTAAAAGAGTTATGAGGTGGTGGAAATGACAATGAATGGACGTCCATGTAGAAAAACACGAAACATATATTTGAAACACATTTAACAAACATTAGTCATTAGTCTGTTTGGTTCCATAACCAGATGAACAGTTACAGCCTTACTGTAAACAACTAACCACAAATAATCACATGAAAAATTTAAGTTAAGCATAAATTGTAATTGTAAAATTATAACATTATAATTGGTTAGATGAACACTGTTTTGAATTTTGGAATACTTAAAAAACACCTAAAAAGTTAGTCATGTCAATACATTGTAACCTAAACTAATAAGCATCTTGAGCATGCACACGTATGTGAGTTAGTTTGGTATTGTACAATTCTAATCGGTCTCTTAGATGAACACTGTTTTGAAGAGAACAAACTATAACATATAAATGATCATATAACATGAACTGTAAAGCACCTAGATCACGAGGCCTGTGCGTGTATAAGACAGAGAGAGAGAGAGAGAGAGAGAGAGAGAGAGAGAGAGAGAGTAACATGGAGGCTTGTCCAGAGGGCAATTACGGTGACCAGACGGTATGTGTGTGAGAGATAATGTGCATGGAAGTGTGGTAGTGTGTGTGAAAAAGTTTATGAGAGAGGGAGTGTGTGTGTGTGTGTGTGTGTGTGTGAGAGAGAGAGAGAGAGAAAGAGAGAGTGAGAGAGAGAGAGAGAGAGAGAGAGATGTGATTCAAGGCCTAATCTTGTAGATTTCTTTCCAAACTTCCGTCTTAGGCCCAATCCCAATTCTACCCCTTAGCCCTTCCCCTTTCCCCTACCCCAACCCCAACGTTTCGTGTGTTCACGTGAAGGGGTAGGGGTATCTTGATTCTCTTTTGGTTGGAGGGTAGGGGTAAGGGGAAGGGCTAGATAGACCTTCAAATGAAGATTTTTCGGGACCACACTTTAAACGAAGGGGTATGAATTAATTCGACAACATGGCTGCAACAGCAAACAAAAAGACACATAAATGTAAGCTTTTTTGGCATAAATAAAGATTTTAACGAAAAGTAATCATTTGTTTTATGTTACATTCAATTGTGAGTTCATATTAACGGTCATGTTACTCAAAGAAATGTTTGCAAAAAAATCGCTAATATTTGCTAACTTCATATCATTACAGACATGATAGTGCCACAGCATATGTCTGATCATGGCGATAACTGCCGTAGACATAATTAGAAATCACCAAACCATAAGGGAAGGGGTATAAAATAGAATTGGGATTGGGCCATAATCTCCTTGTGCCGTTTTATCACTGGTACGGGCTCAGGGATGAGGCCTATTATATCCATGGGTTGGTACCAGATGACATCATCTCTCAGTGGCCAATAAAAGCGATTGATCCCAATACCAGTAATTGTTTTCACTTGAGCACCACTGAGACCTTTCTCCAGTTTAATTCTGCGGCATCTTAAAAATAGATAAAATGAAATTTCAACAAATATCTATTTGAATAAAAACATAAGCGTTGTACATTTCAATAAGAAAAATATTCATATGTAGCCACTCATTCTATGAATTGCACCTTGTAAGCATAAATGTCATTTCCACCTCACCTTTGTCATTTCCACCCAAGAAGGTAATGTGGTGGAAATGACAGTGATGGAAATGACAATTCTACAGTATTTTGTAAAAAAAAATCCAAGCTAGTATTACAGATTAGCTATGAATTGGTAGCAAGCATTCCATGCATGCAAAATAAATCAATTTGTGTTTAAAAATCAATTTATTTACAGACTCATTTGATGTTACGCCATGTTTGGAAATGACATACAATAAAAATATTTTCATTTCAAACAATATTTACCTTGAGTTTTCTTCTACAAGTTGCTGAAGAAATTTAAAATCTCCTCCATGTCAGACATGTGCTGTGATGTCATTGTTCATCTCCATAGAAACTACCCAAACAATCTTTCAAAAAAACTTTTTAAAAGGACATTACAGCGTTGTGGTGGAAATGACGGTAATACTGTGGGACAACTACATTTTGTATATAAAATCACATTAATAGTTGTCTGACCTTAAAATCCCCAATTATGTTTTGATTCCTTTACTGATACTTTATTCAATCATATAAAAAAATGGATGAATCATTTTTTTTTTTACACTTCTTTTTCATTATTGAAGATCAGAAGTCTGGGCGTGGGGCAAGCACAAAACAGCAATATTTGCATGTACAATGATGTTTAAAAAGGTGAAAAAATAATTATAGACTACTGGTAAAAAGTTCCTAAAGTACTTTCATTGTAAATTTAACTATGAAAGTGTGAATTTTTCAAAATTAAATGTTTTTTATAAAATATGATCAAAGGACATGAAAGTGTCCATAGTCTAAGAATTGCCCATATATATATGTGTAACGGTTCACAAAATTCAAGGTTCGGTTCGATACGATACACTGATGTCACGGTTCGGTTCAGTTCGGTACGTTTTAGATACAGCAAAATGTAAAAACATCTCAACTTTTCAGAATGCCGCAAGCGCACCGCGGGTCATGTGCCAAGAACTAACCAATCAGATTCATCCTTTCCCGTAATAACGTTGAAAGCTCAGCCAAGATGAAGGAACAGCTGATCATAGTTGTATATGGATTGCAATTTTGAAATAAATTTAGTAGCAGAGCTACTACAAGCAATTTTTAGAGCTGCAAATCCATTTATTTTTTTATCCACCACTCTCTTGCCATCACCATTATAGCTTAAAGGGAATCCAAAGTGCACCCAAACACCAGACCTGTTGGTTATTGGAGGATCTTCTATTTCTGGTCTGTTAAACGCATTTGCAACGAGCCTTCAGCGTGTACTGAGTGAGCGAGCGCCTGACTGAGTAACCTAACATAAACATATAAGTTGGTGTTTTTTTCTTCTTCGGGAGTGTCAGGGGTGTTGCCTGTTACGTCGTTTGGGTTATTGGGCTACCTTGTTGAACGCATATCATTATATTTCTCTTTTTTTTTTTTTTTTAATATGATTAATTAGTCCAACGAACCGTTCGGTACATAATGCGTACCGCGTACCGAACCGAAAGCCTCGTATCGAACGGTTCAATACGAATACGCGTATCGTTACACCCCTAATATTTATATATATATATATATATATATATATATATATATATATATATATATATATATATATATATATATATATATATTTATGTTTTGACATAAATTCAATTCATTCTTACAAAAGAAATTCACTTAACCCTTTATGATAGTATAATACGATGCACATATTTTAAGGACGACCTCGAGCTTGCAGGTTTTACTCAGTGCAGATCTGTCAGACTCAACTGGAGCAGTCAAGCGTTCTCTTGTTGCTCTAGCACAATTTGGTGCCAACACACCTGAATCTACTTACCAGACACTTCTCCGAGCCTTCATTAGCAGACTCAGGTGTGTTTGTGTCAGAAAGGGCACTCAGTAAATCTGAATACACTGTCACTCCATGCGGAGAAGATCACTGGCCCCTGGTGCTCGAGGTGTAGGCCTCTGTGGCAAATCCTGTGAGAGGTAAGTACGAGATTTCTGTTGTTTGACTGGAGGAGCTGTCTGTGCCACTGAATGTAACACATCCACGTGAGACCTGGCTGTGTTTCAGTGGGCCTGGTGAGTGTTTGTTTTTCCAAGACAGAGTGAGGCTAATGAGACAGCTGGTGGAGAGCCAAAACACGTCTCGCTCTTCTTTCCTCTCTTGTTTACTTGCCATTGAATAATGCATGTTTGACAGTTAGCATCACATGATAGTCCTGTACGCTTCCACAAAGAGCAATTTCTCATTTGTTTGTCGTCTTTGCAGAGGATACGTTTTCCTTTGATCCAGCAGTGGACAGTCTTGCAGAACAGATGAGTCCTGTTTTAGTCGACCTGTCAATAAAACACAAAGACACAGAGGCCTTTTGAGGAGACTCTGTGATGTTTAGATCTGAATCTTTAAAGAGAATGTCAGCTTGTTTACCCTCCTACTCTAAATGTGGCTGAGGACTTCAACAGAGTTGGTTTTGCTTCGAATCAGGACATTATTATGCAGTTTCACCTTGTGTGACTGTATTTTGAAAAGGCTCCTCTCTGTATAACTATCAATAGGATTGACAAGCACTATTACAAACCAAGTTGAGAAAGTTATTAACTGTAATAGGGTTTTTGACCTTCAAAACATTGGGGAGGTGAAACAGGCAACCGTTTCCTTTTAATCTGACACTAAATGGTCGAACCACACGAGAGCAGAGCGCCAACTTCATGAGGCATTCTAAATTAGCTTGATCCAAGTGGCAAGGAGTTGACCTCCAGGCACTGGCACTTCACTCAACAATTTGGATAAAATGTGACACATTGTATGCCTTAAGTGCTGCCCAGGATGGAGAAAATAAATGGTTTCAAAGGCAAGACTGCAGCCATATTCATGCCCCTTGATTTCTTTTATCTATTTTTTTTTTTTTTTTCTGCAAACAGGCCTTTGGAGAGGTACCCTTATCGGTCTAGCTGATGACAGATTGTTGAAGTATTCCTTTTTGATCTCTGTATTCAAATAACAGCTGTCATTTAAGAATGCTTCAGAGTAGCTAATCTTACAGGAAGCTCATCTGTTTTTCAAACTGGGTCTTATGCCAAGTTCCCATTTCAACATGGTTTTTAGTTTTATTTTATTTTTTACTGAGAACGTCCTGTTGGACTTTTGTATATTGCAAGGCAGAGGGTCTCCCTCTGTGCTACATCTAGGCAATCTTTCCTTCACCGACCTATTAGAATGTTAATTTCCAGTCAAGGGTTAATTTTTTTTTTTTTTTTTTTTTGTGGCTAATTGCTTTCTGCAGCTATTTTGCATGGCCTTAATTAGTCCAAAAGAACTTAGCCTATATGCATGTGAACTTTATTCTGCTTAATAAAATACTTGTATTGAAATGCTATTCATAAAACATTACAAAAAAGGTAATAATAAAAAAACTATAAAAATTATACTTCCTGTATTATGAAAAAAAGTTAATATATTGCTTCAAAGTATTTCAGGACCACTAAATTTGCATGCTTTCTGACATAATTTTTTTTTTTTTATTGAAAATGCAATACAAATGAATCGTAATCCTACAAGTACTAATACAATCTTAGAATTTATAACCTGCAAAGGAATCATAGCATAAAAGAAAAAAAAAAATTCAGAACCAAGTTTTAGAACCTATATATATATATATATATATATATATATATAGTTAAACTTATTTATTTGAGTGTTTAAGGTCCAAATACACATCCACTTTTTTCTGTGTATGTTAAACACCTAGGCTTATTTTTCCGCTGTCTGTCTAAACGCAGGCAGGCTATTATCTGACTCTGTGCATTTTGTACCGGATCATGTTGTTTTTGTATAATTATCTTGCAGCAAACCCATTTCTTTTACTCCGATGTGAGTAATTATTCATCTTTGCACAATGCTGATTTAGGTCTTTCGAATCGCACCACTACATTGATGTTTCACGCCTTTTGGATAGCCAAATCTCTCACTTTTATTGATTTTTAAAAAGTGCTAGCTTTAAATTCTTCTCTTTATAAGCCTTGATATCCAGTGTCCTTGTTTAGCATTGTTTCAGACGAGCTGTCGGAGTCGAGGAGGGGATCAGTCAAAGACATTAGAGCAAGCATTCATCAGCCACTTAATTTACACCTGTTTCTGCTGCGTAAGACAGACAGCCAAGAAACACAGTGTCACATCAATCTTCTTGCTGGCTGACTTAAGTGTCCCTGTGAGCCAGAGGAACATCTCCTCTCCGTTCCTCCCTCCAGCGGCATCTTCCCTGAAAATAACCCACGTCGCCCTAAACGATGCCCCACAGTTATTGACGAACTCTCTAGCAATCATGCAGTGTCCCCTTAAGTCTGAAACGGAGAACATGTTAAGTGGATTACCCCAGTTTGCCTGTTTCAACATGAGGACAGGGCTCTTCTCCAAGCTGGAGAATATGCCACTAATTGCCTTTAATATGACAGGGCTGGTACCCCACCGGCATCAACCCCTTTGGTGGATGTATGGACCCCCTTTTTGAGTCACATCAGACTCCATTGGCCAACTTAGCCTTGACGGAGCCATGCGCTGGAAACGGGCCACTCGAGGCACTGATGTCTGCTTCAATCCCAGTGAGAATCCGAGTGTGTGGGAGTGAAGCAACCTGGCAATCTGCATGAAGGATTGCTTGAAGAACAGCATCGCGGAGGGCAAGGTCTACCTTCATTTCATGTGTATTCCACTTGGTTATCGATTTTTATAAACTTACGTAACTAAAGAAAAGACTGCATGGATTTCACCCCCCCCCCCCCCCCATCTGCTCGAAGACACCTGGTCTGAGGTTGCTAGGTAACACATTGCACCGGGATGTTTGATGTGTGTGCTCTTTGCAAATTGCTTTGATCCCCTAGACACTGACAGTCTCATCCTCAGAATTGCCTTCCCTGGGTGCATTTGGCACTTCATCATTCTGTGGACGTAACTACATTTGAAAGCTGAAAGTGTGATAAAATAACTACCTTGTTAGGCTGGAAAAGAAGGGAAAAGCATGTAGGAAAAAAGGAAGAGTTGGGTTGTGAACAACGTGGCTGCTCATTAATGAAGTGCATGGACTGTCACTGATTGGCTGCGCCACACGTCTACTTCCAACCCAACTTTCATCTACCATCAGAAAACATGCTCATGTGTCATGTCAGTGAAACTTGGATGCAAATCAATGCATAAACATTGTGCCCCGATCAAACAGAAAACTTTCTTTGAAACTTCGAGAGCACTGGATATTATCGTGCTCTACAATCGGTGCTCTACTCTTGTTCTCTCATCTCTCGATCTTGCGTCACATTTTGTACTAGCTCTGCGCGACAAAATGGGACATTAAAAACATGTGAAATAATTCTGTCTCCTTACCATGGCTTTTATCTGGCTCTCACTCCTGAAAACATGTTTTAGGTTTTTTTTTTTCCTTCTTCTTTATACTAATGGAGCCTAGATTCATTAATGAGTGTTTTGTAGAACAGCCCTTCTTTAGATGTGTCATCTTTGTGTGGGCTATGCTGCCTGCTGTGAGCATCATCCAGGTTCTAATATATATATATAATATAGCATTCTTAAAAACGCTCCCCTGCAGATAACCCGGAGATAAACAATCTTTGAGACTGTTTCAAGTTAGGGGGGTCTCTGCTAAATAACATATTGTTATTCATTGTTGATTAGACTGCTTCAAATGCAATACTAATTAAGTCAATTCATGGGATTTATGTTTACAGGTCTATTTTATATTCTATTTTCTGCTGTGGCTTTGTTTGCCAGTAGGTGACAACATTTCATAACTGCTTTTAAGATTGAGTCATTGAATCTTGCATAAATGATTAATTCAAATCACTGAATCCTTTAGGATCTGAAACAAATGCCTCCATTCATGAGAAAGGCATTGATCCATGCAATCTGTTTTGCTCAAACCAACTGATATATTTAGGAATGAAACAAGTGACCATCTAGTGATTCATTCATTCAACAGATTCAGTATTGTCCTGTAGGGTAGAAAACAAATGTTATTATAATGTGACAAATATGTGATGTATATAATTTATCTTCCCTAATAAATTAATAAATTGTATAATGCAAAAACAAAAAACAAAAAAAAAAAACACTCTTTGTATTGCCATTTATGGTGATTGGTGTATATTTACAGCCTTTATGCTGAAATAAATTACAATATTTTAGATTGATAGTTCATAGTCATGAATTGTCATGAAGATGTCTCAGTCTAAAAAAAAAAAAAAATTATTGCATCTCTGTTCATAAGAGCTTCTCACAGGATTTACTATGAAGATGCAGTGAGAAGAAGTTTCAAATGAAGGATTCTGACAGACCCTCATGCCAGCAGCTGGAGTCTACATCTGCACCTAACAGGCAAATTAAGTGCATTTCATTTCTCCAGGTATCAAGGGAGGTGCACGAGGATTAAAAGCAAACCTAATGAAACGCTGATGAAAATAATTTCCAGCCACTAAGGAAAATGTCAAGGCAGTTTTAACGATTCAAACCATTTTGCCATCATTTAGATCAGAGCTATTTCTGCATATGCTTCACTTAATCAATGCTGGTACAGTTGTGACTCCAAAGCAGTTGGAAACCATTTTTAATAAAGAACTGGTTTTAAATAACGACAAAAGAGAGGTGATTAAATCACTAATGCACTACCAATTCCCTAACGAAAACTGCTAAAAATAAATCTTGATCTGTACGTTTAATAAAAAGATAACATGGGACAGGAAATTATGGGTAGATATGGAAAAAGAGGATCAGAAAAATGTCACAAGCTGGATTGGAACTGTGTTTTCCACATGAGCACCTCAGCTCTAGGTTTTTTGACCATGTGCTTACATACTGTATGAAAACCAAAATCATACTGATTTCAAAAATTCTCAACATCACCACAAAATAAATGATTAACTTCAATTGACAGCTGCTCATCAAACTTTACCCACATACATAAAACTATTTTCAAAAGTTTGAGGTCTGTGCAACTTTTTTGAAAGAAAACGTCCCTAGGTTACGTATGTAACCCTAGTTCCTCGAGGGAACGAGACGCTGCGTCGTAGCGCTTTTGGGGAACGCCTTTGGCAAGAACAACTCTGAATATCGTGTGCAATCAGTTCAATGGAAGAGCGTGACGTCACGGACGGGGTGACGTAGCGACCAGGAAGCTATAAAGGCACGTGCCACGCAGCTGGCCTCAGCTTCGAGTAGGGAAGCAAGCGCAGGCAGGGGTGCCGGGAGTATGGCTCGGCGACGCAGCGTCTCGTTCCCTCGAGGAACTAGGCTTACATACGTAACCTAGTGACGTTCCTCTTCGGGAACTCGAGCTGCGTCGTAGCGCTTTTGGGGAACGATGTGCCAACGCTGCCAGACTACCAAGGCCCTGCCTAGTGTGTATCCGAAGAGCACAGCTTAGGACGAGAGGACTGAAGAGCCAGGAGCGGCTCGCATATCGAGATTGTAAAATCTGGCGAATGTAGAGGGCGTGGACCACCCCGCAGCGTTGCAGATGTCCAAGAGGGACACGCCTGCTAAAAAGGCCTTAGAGGCAGCCATACTCCGCGTAGAGTGAGCCTTGGCTCCCAAAGGAAGGGGAAGACCAGAGGACTCATAGGAGACGTTGATAGCCTCGACTATCCAACGACTAAGGGTCAGCTTAGAGGCAGGAGAACCCTTTTTAGGAGGACCATAGCATACAAGCAATTGGTCAGACTTTCTCCACAGGGCAGCTCTGTGGATGTATGCGTCCAGTGCTCGCACTGGACACATACAATTTAGCTTCACCTGGTCTGGCTCCCGAAAGGGAGGAGGACAGAAGGCCTGCAGTACGACAGGTTGTGGTGTGACAGAGGGAACTTTAGGAATGTAACCCGCTCGAGGGTATAAGAATGCTTTGGCCATACCAGGGGCAAAGTCTAGATAGTTAGGGGCCACCGAGAGGGCCTGAAGATCTCCAACTCTATTTAGAGAGGTAATAGCCAGTAATAGGGCAGTCTTAAGTGTCAGATGTCTGTCTGAGATTTCTTGAATTGGCTCGAATGGAGCTTTGCAGAGAGCCTCTAACACCACAACCAAATCCCATGGGGGAATACGGGACCGTACTGGAGGTCTCAGCCTCAGTGCACCTCGGAGGAAACGTGTAACTAGGGGGTGTCTACCCAGTGACTGATCATTGAAAGGCAGCTATGGCCGCCACGTACACCTTTAAGGTGGAGTGGGTTAACCCCGCAGAGATCCTAGCTTGTAAAAACTCCAGAACTGTACCAACTGGGCAGTTAACAGGGTCAAGGTGGCGATCTCTGCACCATGAAGTGAAGAGTTTCCACTTCAGGGCGTACAGTTTCCTCGTGGAGGGAGCTCTGGATTGGAGTAGGGTCTCAACAACCTCGGTTGAGAGACCAGCTGCTAACAGATGTGCCCCCTCAGGGGCCACACCCACAGCTTCCACAACTCCGGGCGAGGGTGAATTATTTTGCCCTGCGCCTGAGAGAGTAGATCTGTCCTGATCGGAATCTGCCATGGAGAGCCGTCGAGGAGAGAAATCAGATCTGCGAACCATACTCGGCCCGGCCAGAACGGGGCTACTAACAACAGACGGACCCCGTCCCGGCGTACTCTCGCCAGAACTCCCGGGAGCAGAGCGATAGGGGGAAAAGCGTACAGACGAAGCCTCGGCCAAGTCTGTGCCATGGCATCTAGTCCCAGTGGAGCTGGGTGAACTAGAGAGAACCAGAGGGGACATTGCGATGTCTCTCGAGTCGCGAAGAGGTCCACCTGAGCTTTGCCAAATATTTGCCATATCTGCTTCACCACCTCGGGGTGAAGCATCCATTCCCCGGGCCTCGGCCCCTGTCTCGACAGCATGTCTGCTCCCACATTCAACCGCCCAGGAATATACACTGCTCTTAGCGAGAGGAGTTTGCCCTGGGACCACAGGAGGATCTGGTGCACCAGCTTGTACAAGGGGCGTGCTCGATATACTGCTAGCATTTCTAGACAATTGATGTGCCATGTCAGATGGCGACCGCTCCCAACACCGGGCCCTGATTCAAGAACCAAGGTTTCTTCCATATGTCTAAGGCACGAAGGCATCGCCGCGTGACCTGAATAGTTCGGAAAGGATTTCCCCTCGGGGAAAACCCCTTGGTCTTGAGCCACCACTGAAGGGGCCTCATGTGCAGGAGACCAAAAGGTATCACGTTGGACGCAGCTGCCATGAGCCCTAACAGTCTCTGAAACTGCTTCACAGTGAGTGACTGGCCTTCTCTGACTCTCTTGACTGATGTGAGGATCGACTCGATCTGAGCAGGAGACATACGTGCCTGCATCGTGGTCGAATCCCATACTATGCCTAGATAGGTGGTTCTCTGAACTGGAGAAAGTACACTCTTCTTGGCATTCAGTCTCAAACCCAGCTCCCCCATATGGGCGAGAACGACACCTCGATGTCGAACCGCCATCTGCTCTGATTGAGCTAAAATCAACCAATCGTCGATATAATTTAGAATGCGGATGCCCTGCATACGGAGGGGTACCAGAGCCGCATCTACACATTTCGTGAACGTGCGGGGTGAGAGTGCAAGGCCGAAGGGAAGTACTCGATATTGATAAGCTTTGCCCCGAAAGCGAACCTCAGAAACTTCCTGTGTTGTGGAAGGATGGATATGTGGAAGTATGCATCTTTGAGATCTATTGTGACAAACCAGTCCTCGGATCTGATTTGAGCTACAACCTGTTTGACAGTAAGCATCTTGAACTTCAGTGACATAACTGAGAGGTTTAACTGACGTAGGTCTAAGATCGGATGCAACCCCCCATCCTTCTTTGGAACTATGAAATACCGGCTGTAAAACCCGGATTCCCTGTCTAGAGGAGGGACCACCTCGATGGCCTCCTTCCTTAATAGGGTATTCACTTCTTGTTCCATAACCAGAGCCTGCTGGGGGCCGACGACTGTCGGTGTAACCCCATTGAATCTCGGCGGTGGACGGCCGAATTGAATAGCATAGCCTCTTTCTACTGTGTGCAGGACCCATTGAGATACATTTGGCAGAAGTTTCCACGCTGCTCGAAAATGTACTAAGGGAATCAGTCTCTCGAGACTGATCTCTGGTGTAAGAGGCCCCCGAAGGGGAGGCGAGCTTCCCAGCTCCGCTACGCTCACGGGCGGAAATAACTGGGAGGGATGCTCGCGGGAGACCGCTGCGCCCTGAAGCACCGGCAGGGTTGGCAGACCGGCCTCCGGAGGGTACCGGGGAGAGGCGGGCACCGTATAACGAGGTGGACACCGCTCTGACCCCATAGGGGCTACCCTCGAGGTCACTGAGATACTGGCGTCAGGACCTCTTTGTCGAGGACTTCCTAGCTTCGATAACTGTACGAAGATCAGATTTTAATCTAGGAGCCCCCGACTCAGAGCGTCGCTTAGACCCTCGGTCCCGGCGTGGGGGAGCACGAGTGGCGACGCTCTGCTTTTGAGCCTCACGGTATGAGGAGCCTGCTAGTGGCGTGAGTATCTCCCGTCCAGATAACCCACAAGAGCGACGAGGGAGGAAACTCTGGAACGCCGCCGCCTGCTTACGGGCCTCCTGGAACCTGTCGACGACAGTATTGACTGTGTCGCCGAACAGGCCCGAGGCTTGGAGCGGAGCGTCCAGGAGGCAGAACCTGTCACGATCTTTTATTTGGGACAGGTTCAGCCATAAATGCCTCTCCGCGGCCACCAAGGCTGCCATAGACCGCCCAATCGCGCGAGCGGTCTCTTTGGTGGCGCGGAGGGAGAGATCAGCGGTCCGTCTAAGTTCTGCAATATCGTCGGACTTGATCCCCTCTCCCTCGTCTACATCTCTCAGCAGGTCGGCCTGATATGCTTGAAGGACGGCCATGGTGTGAAGGCACGCCTCTGCCTGACCTGCTGCCACATAGCCCTTGCCCACTAATGCTGATGTTGTTCTTAATGCTTTTGTAGGCAAGGCCGGAGCCTTCAGAGACGATGCCGAACCGGGTGACAGATAGCCCGCAAGCGTCTGTTCGACCCGTGGCATCGCTCTGTAACCGCGCTCGTCGAGCCCTGTCACGTTACCATAATATTGTGAGTCAGGGCCGAAGAGACGGGTGGAATATGGGTGTTTCCACGACCTCGCTATTTCGTCATGGAGGTCGGGAAAAAAGGGAAGGCTCCGGGCTGGAGGTGGTTGTCTGGGCCTGAGATACCGCTCATCGAGTTTACTTCTCTGCGGTTCATGACTTTTCTGTGGGGGCCAGTCTATTTTTAACTTCTCGACTGCGCGAGTAACCACCTCCAGCAGCTCCTCATACTGGGGCGAAAGGGGTGGCGAATCCCTACCAGCTGTCTCCACATCCACCTCATCAGACGAAGAGAGGTGGAGTGTCGACCCCTCGCCCTGGGGGGAAGAAACCGACGAGCGTGCTTCCGACCCCAGGGTTTGGGCGCCTGATCTAGCAGATGAGGAAGGAGATAAGGACTGGCCCGTCTCCATTCCCTCTGCCAGATCCACCTGCGAACCCCATGAGTGTAGCAGCCGCTCTGCCTCAGCAGAAGCGGGGCCAGAGCCGTGGGGAACGCTGGCGAAGGCTCCCTCCTCGAAGAGAGCCCTCCGGGATCGAAGCGTCCGCATTGGCAATCGTTCACAATGCGGACAGTCAGCTCCCTCGAGAGCTGACTCAGCGTGCTTCGACCCCAGGCAAACCACGCATAAATCATGTGTGTCTCCAGCCGTGATGTAGCGCTGGAATGGAGGAACACACAGTTTATAGCGCGATTTGGTTTCGCCCTTCAAATGTCTAGTCTTTGCTTTGGACTTAGGCATTTTAGTCTACTGAACTGGACAGACAACAGTAAATAAGACTTACAAGACAGACTTATGAACATGCACACACAGAGCGCTTGCTGAAAGACGCGAAGCTGAGGCCAGCTGCGTGGCACGTGCCTTTATAGCTTCCTGGTCGCTACGTCACCCCGTCCGTGACGTCACGCTCTTCCATTGAATTGATTGCACACGATATTCAGAGTTGTTCTTGCCAAAGGCGTTCCCCAAAAGCGCTACGACGCAGCTCGAGTTCCCGAAGAGGAACATTACTTAACTGCTATTTTGGGTCACCATGAACATGAACTAAAACATACTTTCTTAAACCCACAAGTGATATATATTGTAATAGCAATTTTCAACTAACATCTTCAGTGTCACAATCCTTCAAGAAACTTTTCTTATTATCAGTGCTGAAAACAGTTGTGGCATTTAATATTTCCAAGACAATTGTAATATTTTCTTTTTTTTGTAAAAATGATGAATAAAAAAGCTTTTACTTGAAATAAATCTTTTGTAACATTGTAAACATTGTCTTTACTGTCATGTTTCACCCCTTTATTGCATTATTCCTGGTACTCAAGGTACTTATAATAAAACCAGTTTAGCACACATTAGCTGATACAGTCATGTACAGTAAACTATACTTCCTTTTGACCTTAAGAATTAACAAAAACCAGCACTGCATATAATTATTTTCCCTCCTACAATACAACTAGGAGACACCTTTGTTGACATCTGAACACTTGCAAAACTAATGTTATCATTTCCATTTTGTTCCATAATATGCGAGCTTCTGAACAACAGGCTACAGAACGTCTTTATGTCTTGAAGGCTAAGATATCAAGTAATAATATCAGACTTTTAATTTAACTCTGCATAAACACCCTAAAGCTTTTGACTGCATTAAGAAGAAAAGCCTTGAATTGTCTTGGGGCTGATAGAATCTTTTGGGGTGACGTTGTTTCCCATGTTGCTGTCTTATTATGATATTACCTGCCTAAAACAATCTAAATGTCTGAGTGATGTGCTCTGATCATTATCTTGCCGCTGACAGTGAGGTTGATGCCGTTTGTAGTATGACAGCACAAAAAAATCTCCTCAGTCGGGAGAAGCATGATTGACAAGTGGTGGGATTACACACAAACTCTCAACACTAACAGCTGTCGTCAATAATTTGCCCAAACTAACACAGACTAATCACCAACATGGGGAATAAGGCACATCCACGGTTTGCTTGATTGCTGGATGGGTCTGAATGACAAATTGGCTGAGACTCTATTGCCGAATCATTGCTGAGTGCAAGAAAAAGAAAAGAGGAATGGCTTGCAAGGTTGTTTCCATGAAATATTAATTCACATCTGAGAATACAGCAGCTTCAAGTTGTTTTAGATCAAAAGCCTTTTTTCTTCAGCGTCAGGGGAGAGTGTGTTTGAGTGTGGAGGAGGACTGTGCAGGCAGCTGTCTGTCTTTTGATATTTCGGCACATATAAGATGGCAGCCATGTAGACTGTGGTTTGCATATATTCTTATGCATGTTCTTATGCATGTCTCCTGCTCATGGAAATCTGCCTCTGTCAGCTACCTGGGGGCATATTACAGTATTACAGTGAGCTTGAATACAATTTTCATGTCACCCGAAGTGCCTTGGCAACTGCGCACATGCTTTACATGTAGCCTCTGTCATTATTCGCTTACTTTTCCTCTGCGTTTACATAATCACTTAAGTGTTACGCCGTCTCGACTCCCTGTTTAATCTCAGGTTATAATTAAATCTTCTTTGCGCAATCTTTTGTCTTCTACGGTTCAGAGCTCGCATATCTTCTCGAACACCGGAAAAGATAAAATGCTGTTTGCTTACATTGTTGCACTGACAAGCATCAAAACAAAAGTTTCTCACATGCAGGGAGAAGATTGTTTTCCTTTTAATTTTCAAAGCTCATCCGTGTAAGGTGAAAACCAGCTGAAGTGAAAAATTCACCACAGCAGACACATTAATTTTCCAACTGTGCATGACACAGGCAATGCGAATGGCACATCCTCTGCATACTGAGATGGCATAAACAGACGACTGTGAGACAGAAACAATGGCATTGATGTACATTCAGCTCCAATTGTCCACCAAATACATCATGACAGAATGCACCAGTTTTAGAAATGAACTGTCCCATCACAGGCTAATATTATGAAAAATCATATTTCGAATAATTAAATAAAAAAACTTTTTTTTTAAACTGAAAAAGTGTTGCTTGTCTTTAAAAATTCTTTACAATTCAAGGCATTGATGTTTGCCTACAAAACCACCACTGGATCTGGGCCCATTTACCTAAATTTATTACTTCAGACTCATGTGCCCTCTAGAAGCTTGCGTTCTGCAAGTGAACGTCACTTGATTGTGCCATCCCAAAGAAGCACAGTCACTTTTATGGACTTTTAAATAAAATATTCCCTCCTGGTGCAATGACCTGCCCAACTCAATCCGAGCAGCTTAACCATCTTCAAGATCGGCTTTAAAACCCATCTCTTCCATCTTTATTTAGCACTCACTATTCTAATTCTAAAAAATTCTAAACTTTTTGTATTCAATTTTCTTTTCATTTATTATACAATTATAAAAAAAAGACCTCTAACACTATGGCTTGCTCTATTCTTTTTCTATTCTATACATTTTATTTGTATTTATTATATTATTTAAAAGCACTTGCTGTGTGCACTGCGTTTAAGCTAAATGAAACTTGCCATAGCACTTATATATCATTGCCCTTGTTGTTTTTGATTGCTTCCACTGTCCTCATTTGTAAGTCGCTTTGGATAAAAGCATCTGCTAAATGAATAAATGTATATTTAAATGTAATCACTAATTTAAGTGGTTTAAATTTATTTTTATGTATTAATATAATCTGTGGAAGGCACAGGAATATTAAATGTTTCTCCAATCATATTCTAAGATGGGCTGTCCTACCTGCCTGTCAATGCTTGTATTTGCATAGCTTTGTGCACCCTGTCCCTTCAGCAACGCCATCTCTCATGTTATCACTGGTTAGCCTCTGGTCTGTGTTTTGGAAGAGGCATGGCTTTGGAGAGTGATTTGCAGGGAGGGTGGGATCTTATGCTTTCAAAGCTAGTTTTCTATTGCTAGTCTCTCCTTATTTTCTCTCTTTAAATAGCACTTCATGAGAATTTCTCTTTCTGATATTCCAAAGCATGGTGTACTTTCATTTTTTTTTTCATAACCGTTGTGCAAAAGCAATCAGAACCCCTTGTGTAGTGTAATATTTAATTAAAGCATTGTGAGACTTTTTGAAAGAATGTCAAGGGGAGATGGGTTGAAGAAAACACCAGAGATGAAAGATCATGCATCTGTGGAATTACATACTTAATGAAGTTATTCTACTTCTTGCTGGATGTGAAGAGATTCACATGCTTCAAGCCTGCTTTAGCCAATATCCTATGGTGTTTTTGTAAACACTGCATTTCATATTTGATTTATGCATCCCACTCAGAGTTAATTTCTTGCTTCAAAAGAAACATGATTTTTTTTTTTTTTTCTGGGTGGTAAATGCAAATTTTAAACTTCTATGTATATAAAATGACTCTATACTGTTAAGTCAATAACATGTCTGCTCTAATTATTATAAGTGAAAAATAAAATATTGAATGTTGCTTGAAGGGGCGTCTGGCAAATCTTGACTTGTGTATATGGATTTAAATAAGCCAGACATGGAAGCCAATGTACAGAAAAAGTACATCTAATATAAAAATATTTATTTTTAGCAAATCTAAAAATACACGGCTAAAAATAAAAACTTCTACTTATAATACTGTCTTGCAAATCTAGACTTTTAAATATAGATTTAAACAAGCCACACATGGAAGCCAGTGTACAGAAAAAGTACATCTAATGACAAATATTTATTTTCAACTAATCTAAAAACACATGGCAAAAAAAAAAAAAAAAAACCTGCTACTTACGATGTATACAGTTTTCTTTTTTATATTTAGTTGCTATTAAACATGTGTATATCAACAGATCTTTTCTTCTGTATTGTGACATACATCAAATAAAACTGATATCAAAAAAGAATGATGGGTGGGGAATAGTTTTGTCAAAAGTACCGACCGTGATACCATTTGGTATTCCCATTTCCCATTTCTTGATAACATTTGAGCGTAGCTGAGCAAATTCTTACACAACGCTAATTGGTCATTGTGTTTATGTGCTTAACAGATATGACTGTGATTGGCTACAATGATTATCGATTCACACTCTTCACTGAGTGCTCACAAAAAAGCACACAGGAGTTGTCTATCAGGGGTTCCGTCTAGGTGCAGATATATTGGGGATCCGCTGGCGGTGACGGCCTGTAATTTTGGCAACACTACTGGGGACTTGGTTCTATCAATTGGTTGTTGATTAAATACAATCAATATTAAATTGATTAACAGAGGCAGATCTTATTGTGAGCATGCAGTGGATTTTAAGGAAAGCACAAGGTTTAAATATCATGGTACTCTCATGAACACACGCTGAAACTGACATGGAAGAGGAGAAACTGTTGTTTTCTTTGTGCACAAAAAAATATTCTCAAAGTTTATAAAAATTAAGGTTGAACAACTGATGTGACATGGACTGTTTTAACGATGTCCTTGCCTTTCTGTCTATGCAGGGTCAGAAAGCTCTTGGATTTCATTAAAAATATCTTAAATGGTTTAGGGTGACCATATGCGCCGTTCATACGGGACACGTCCCAGCCAGGATTTTAATATTGCCTAAAATATCCAGGTTTTGGCTATTTGCACTGTGCAGGTTGATCGTTGTGTAACATTCAGGAGAGCTATAAAGAGCAGGGGGGGGGTGGGGATTTGTGCGCAGTGACACTTCAAATCAATCGAACGAACGAACAAACATGTGCCCATATTTGCATCGCTTTGATCTCTCCCGTCTTGATCTCACCTTCTCACACGCAGCCCCACGATTGGTCGATTATGTACAATACCTTCATGTTATTGGTTAAACTGCTCTGGATGTTTTAGGCATTATTAAAATCCTGGCTGGGACGTGTCCCGTATGAACCGCGCATATGGTCACCCTAGTTAGTTCACTCAAAATCTAAATTATGTAATTAATGACTCACCCTCATGTCGTTCCAAACCTGTGAGACCTCCATTTATCTTCAGAACATAGTTTAAGATGTTTTAGATTTAGTCCGAGAGCTCTCAGTCCCTCCATTGAAACTGTGTGTACGGTATACTGTCCGCGTCCAGAAAGGTAAGAAAAACATCATCAAAGTAGTCCATGTGACATCAGAGGGTCCGTTAGAATTTTTTTGAAGCATCGAAAACACATTTTGGTCCAAAAATAGCAAAAAACTATGACTTTATTCAGGATTGTCTTCTCTTCCGTGTCTGTTGTGAGACCGTTCAAAACAAAGCAGTTTGTGATATCCGGTTTGCGACCGAATCATTCGATGTAACCGGATCTTTTTGAACCAGTTCACCAAATCGAACTGAATCGTTTTAAACGGTTCACGTCTCCAATACGCATTAATCCACAAATGACTTAAGCTGTTAACTTTTTTAATGTGTCTGACACTCCCTCTGAGTCAAAACAAACCAATATCAATAGTAATTCATGTACTCAAACAGTACACTGACTGAACTGCTGTGAAGAGAGAACTGAAGATGTACACCGAGCCGAGCCAGATAACAAACAAAAGATCGACTCATTCTCGAGTCTCAAGGGTGAGTAATTCATATTTTTTTGTGAACTATCCCTTTAATTTGTTCCATCATTTTATTAAATTGTGGCCACTGTGTATGTTTAATTAATGGCCACAATTATAACAATGATGAGAGCCATACTATATATAAAAATTAAATAATAAAAAATAAGCTAGGAATAAATACTACTTCTAATAATAATTCATTACATTTATATAGCGCTTTTCTGGGCACTCAAAGAGCTTTACATAAAAGGGGGTAATCTCCTCAAACACCACCATTATGCAGGATTCACCCGGATGATGTGACAGCAGCCATATTGTGCCAGAACGCCCAGCAAACACCAGCTTACTGGTGGAGAGGAGACCAATGAGTGATGAAGCCAGTCAGTGTATGGGGATGGTTAGGAGGCCATGACAGTCAGAGGCCAAAAAAGTAAATCATCATTTCTGGTGTTTACTTATAATTACACGTTGCTTTAATGCATTTACATCAATAAATAACAAGGATTTATCATACTGTCCAAAACCCTGCTTTTCCCAGAGTTTCCAGGCTGTTGAAGGGTAATTTATCTTTTGTGTTCAATGAAAGAAAGAAAGTTGTACAGGTTTGGAACGACATTAAGTTAGTCTTGCTGCTTCCCTTTGAAAGTAATAAAGACGTCTTGCTGCTTCACTTTGAGAGTAATCATGTTCTCAAAGTGGGGCCACTTCTTATCCAAAACTACAGTAAGACATTTGTTTATTAGCATTTTTGTCTTGACTAGTGTATTATTTTGAATTTTATTATTCGCGTTCACACTCGTTTTCACTGTTTCTCCAGGGTGCTGCAGTCTGAGCCCAGCAGCCCTTATCTGACCCACCACTGCAGTGAAAACTTAATTCCAGCCTTTTCGCACACAATCCATCCTCTCTTGCCAAATTCTCATCTCCCCTGAGTGCTATTATAGTCTCTCATCTGCACCTACATTTTAAAGTGTCTTTATGTTACTAGCCAAGGTTTGCGCAGTTGTCAACATTTGACCCGTCCTAGTGAGCTCATGTTCTAGCCCAAAAGTCATGCGGTTTCCATTCTGTGGGGGCCTGAGGAAAGATAAACTGGAATTGAAGCCATGACCATTTGAGATGAAATCTCAATCAAACTGTATTGCTGTAGAGAGAGAAGGATTTTGTTGGATTTAAACACCACAACTGCTCATGCCCTACAAGTCTGACTTTATGGAAATTAAATATTGATAGGATGTCTTGCCCTTCGACGAGAAACTCAGTCTATTTTAGATAACAAACTCTTCTGATAATCCTGGAACTCTGGACTCAATAGACTTGACAGATTGACATCCAGATAAATCTTTAGAAGGTGGTACATAATTTATTTGTTTATTTTATTTATTTTTTCCCTGCATGAGTGGAGGGTTTTAAAACAAAAACTCATACCCAGTCAGTGCAGCAGGGTAAATGTCCAAAGTTTTACAGCCTCTTTGCAATTTTTTTTTTTTATTATTCATTGAGGGTTCAAGTGCCAGAAGGGTCTTCAATTTGCACAGTTTGCAAAATTAATTCTACTAAAGGGTGAAGTACGGCTACTGGTTCTTCAAAGAACAAGATGGGGATGTCTGAAAGGTGCTTTGATCAGGCTAGGAAGGAATATTTAATGGACTGGCTAACCTAAAAATGAAAATGCTGTCATGATTTACTAACTTAATGTCATTCCAAACCTGTACAACTTTCTTTCTTTCATTGAACACAAAAGATAAATTACCCTTCTACAGCCTGGAAACTCTGGGCAAATCAGGTTTTTGGACAGTATGATCATAAATCCTTGTTATTTATTGATGTAAATGCATTTCTAAATAGCTCTTGCATTTTTCAATGCTCTGAATGACACTGTCTTAAACCAGATTTTTTTTTTGGGGGGATTTCCCAAATTTGAAGAGCAATATATTTTGTAAAACAACTGGGCTTTTATTTTCTATACACTAAATGTTATAGTGATTTTTACTGGGCAAGCTCCAAAAATGCACCACAAAACAACATAAATCACCATAAATGTGACCCTATTTTTAGCGTTAGCAAAAAAAAAAGGGTCAAAATAGGTCAAAATTTCTATTTTTCTTTTATGCCAAAAATCATTAGGAAAGTAAGTAAAGATTATGAACCATGAAGATATTTTGTAAATGTCCTACCATAAATATATTCAAACTTAATTTTTGATTAGTAATATGCATTGCTAAGAATTCATTTGAAAAACTTCAAAGGGGATTTTCTCATTATTTAGATTTTTTTTTTTTTTTTTTTTTTTTTTTTGCACCCTCAGATTCCAGAATTTTAAATAGTTGTATCTTGGCCAAATATTGTCCAATCCTAATAAACCATACATCAGTGGAAAGTTTATTTATTTAGAAAAAAATTACATTTAAGACTGGTTTTGTGGTCCAGGGTCACAAATTAGTCTTTCATCAACAGCTCTTAAATCTATTGAAACCTGTTTTTACTACAGAATAAAATAAATATAAATATCAAAAAACATGTCATAAGACAGAGAGAGAGAACAAAAATCCTCTGAATTCTGGGTTCACATCTCACAAAATGTTTCCGCCACAAATAAAAATATAACAATGGAAATTGTGACTTATCTCACAATTCATATTTTCCAAGAAAAAAGTCAAAATTGTTGCAGTTACCTTCCTTTTTCATCCTGTAGCAGAAACAAACTTACATCCAATTCTGCATCATATTTAAAGTCTTCAATGTCATATGACCAATCATGCTGATTAGAAGTGTGTTTTCAATTTAATTTTTTTTTTTTTTTACATTTTGGTCAGTTTATCACACTGTGCTATTGGCCAAGGTGTGGAATTGCCATTTGCACTATTTGAATGGAAAAGAGCAGCTTAGAAATTCTGCAAAGCATTATGGTTACATGCAAAATCCATATGGGGTTCAGAATGGTCAAGGAAATTATGGCATAACATTTTGGGTGACCTACTCCTTAAACACCCAAAGTGGGCATATACAAATATACTATTTAAAGCAGTTCTACCAATTTTGCATTTGACTACAGCAAACTGAATTGTACTAGCTTAAATGTATCCTTACAGGCTTTATACAGGGCATAAAAAAAAGAAAAGAAAAAAAAGTGGAGCATAGAGAGAAAAAGCAACAGAAAAAGAAAGAAAGCAACTGAGCATCACTCCTAAGGCTGAATCATGGGGCAGAAATGCCATCAGTGGCCAAAGAGCAGCGCAGCAGGAGGCCTAAATGTTTCTTTCCTCAGCCTCACAATGACCTGGATATGTATGACATCAGCGCCTGCCTGACAGAACATTCCCTTTGCTTCATTTGGTTGATTTTAGCCGTTGGAAGTTGTCGGCAGAGCTTCTAATAAGCTATATAGGCATTTATGACAAGCTTTCATTCTTTATTTACTGTAGGCTGTTAAGTGGAGTGAGAGACACAGATTTTGACAGATGGAGAGGAAAGAATAACGCTGAGGAACTTCTCACAGGGCTGACCGCAGGCCTTTATTTCAACATTGACCGCTTCTCTCACCACAGCATGCTGTCATGACCCTGTATTATCTGGGAACAAAAGCACAATCATACGCACATACTTTGACACAGAGGTCATTGGGCAGTGACATAAAATACTTTGAGCAAGCTGACATGCAGTTTTGCATGTTAAACTAAATTTAATACGTTTTATGACTTGTTTATAATTAAGCGACTACAATTTGTACTTTAAGAATTGACTACACAGCTGAATATTAAATAGCCTTATATTAAAGACTTTTCTTAGTAATGTTTGACCTAAAATCCTGAAAATGAATTCAAAACAAGTAGACATGTTATGCTTTAGCTAACCTCCTGCTCCATGGCATGACTTTGTCCAAAAAAATAAATAAAAATAAAAATAAAAATAAAAATGATTTCCTCTCTTGTCCTTTCTGAACTTGGCCGAATAACGATCTGCCACTGCAGCACATTTGTTAGATTTCAAGGTTTTTTTTCCTTCTTTTTTTCTTTTTTTTTGCTTATGCCAGGCACACTCTACAATTCTTGTCGTCATGTGCACATTTAAAGACTCACAGTTTGTTTTCTGTCATGCTGTTACTTGCTTTGCACAACCAATTGCAAACTAGATCACTCTTCTATCCAACTTTAGCTACAATACCAAGAGTCAATAATTGAATAAGCATATATATATAGTCTATAAGCTTTAGACTGCATTTAGAAAGAACAGTTTTTAGCTGATTAAATATTTAACAGCAAGGTATAACTACAAACTGCAAATAATGTATTCTTCATAGAAATTTGCATGCCTTTGTTAAGCATTTTGTACCTTCATATAATTTTTTTCAGGCTTTGAAATCTTTAAAAACTCCCTGATAATAACAGTTTTTTTTAAACCTGTGCACCCTGTTAATTGACTTAATATACAAACAATACGGAGGACATTTCTGCACTGATTTGCTTTTGCCATTGTAGCAAATTCCCATTCATAGCAAATATAGGAGACTGAAGTAACTTATTTCAAATCTAAGGAGGTTAAAGGAGTTACCTCTTATGGTTCTACATAGCACCATTTGACAAAGGTGCTGCATAGTGATTCCTCTGTGATTACGAGAAAATAAACCATCTTTAATGATATTTAGCACAATTTTTTAGACTTTATTTTGGGAACATCTCTGGCATATTAACACACTTACAATGTCAAAGTGTGACATGCTTCAGTCTTGTATTGTATACTTGACTTTAGCCATACAACTTTTATTCAGAAATCTTATTCCATGGTTGAGCAACATTTAAAGCTTAATTCTTTGCATATCGGTTTCCATATCGGTCATCAAGCTACCTGTAGACTCCAGATATATTCTTTACTGCCTTGTCAAAGACAAGAGGTGCATAAAAAGGAAAGCAAAGGCCTTGACCCTGACAGTAGCACGTGGGCTGAATGGCCTTCAGTCCAGGGTGATGCAGGGAGTCAGCAGGTGAAAACAGGAGTTGCAAAATGTGAGAGGAAGATCTCAAGATTAACAATACTTCAGTGAAACTCTTAAGAAATACCTAAGCAGTTTACATGACACTATCCTATTCTTTTCCCACTGGCCATGTTTATCTTTGCAGCATATGGGTTGCATAAATCTGGATTCAGGCATCTTGCTCTAAAGCTCAATTAGACAGCTCAAGTGTTTGTACATAGCACAACGGCAAATGAAAAAGGACAGATGGGGGACATTTTTCACTTTTGTAAAAATGTCACATTATTCTTCCTCCTAATGCACTTTTTGTGTAATTACTTTGATTAATAAAACAAGATTGACAATGGAATGATGTATATAAATACTGGCAGTGAGAATTGAGGTAAAAATAGATTTAAATGTACTGAGGTGTGCCTCAACACCTGAATGAATTAGCAGTGGTTAGCCATGAAAAAGAAGCATAATTGTAACGTGGAATTATTATGGAAATTTTTTAATCTAAATTAGCAGAGTTCAACTGAACATGTTCTCTTGGCTCCCACCCTCACTTGTTTAGCTTCTTCACCATGATGCATCTATTCCTTTTATTATTTTCCCCTCTCTCTCACTCTCTTTTTCTGATTTCCCTACAGGAAACACTGGCCTGGCAGCCTTGGCCTTCTTAAAAGCATTATTTCTTTGGAGAGGCATCCTTCAGTGTTGACCTCTGAAATATTTGGCTAACTGCCATTTCCTCTCACCGAGCTCATCAATCCATCCGGTTCTTGAATGGCCTTGATTTTATTGTCTTATGCAACCTATAGTGATCCGTTCATCTGTCATTTTTAATATATTGTTTTTTTCTTCTTCAAAATTTAGTTCTAAGCCTGATGCACTCTGTATGATTTTAGCAATGATTTTGCCGTGCCAGAAAAATTTTGGGAATAGTAAATAATTTATTTTGTTGACACTGATTTTGCCGTGATTACAGTGTGCCAGGAATTGATTTTTATTACAACTAATAAACTTCTACTTTTCATTTTGTTGCATGAAGGTCACAATAAAACCATCTTGAAAACATTTTATCAGCCATCTCAAAAATAATGTGCTGGGTAAAAAAAAAAAAATAAAAAAAAAAATGTAACTAAACAGTTTACATCATTTTTTTTTTTTTTTACAACAGTTTCTAATTAAATTATGTGCAACCAGTTACACTTTTAATCTGTTTACTGAACTTTTTTTTTTAAGTTTCTCCAGCTAATTGATTTATTGACAGAACCAAATAATTTCAGCTATTTCAATTAAAATCAACAGCTAGCAAAGCACATGTTAATGTAACGCAATTAGCATGTAAATGTAATGAACAAGCAAGATATCACTCATCACTGGCATTAGCACAGACATTGCTCATAGAAACAGTGAAGTGTTTACCTTCATGTCTATGATACCTGTAAGGAGACATGATCTGTTCACTTAATTTTGTCGTGGCAATGAAAACCTTATGTTGAAGGAATAACATCCATTTCTCGTGTCCACATGTTAAATGTAAACAAACCTGCCTGACCATAGCAATTTGGGATTATCAGAGATGGATTCATTAATATTTGAATTTGAATTTAGAAATGATTATGTTATTATAGAAATGATTTAATTATTAAATGATTATATAAACCATATGCCTTGGCTATCAGACTGTATTAAGTGCGATAGTCAGTATTTAAATTTGTCATGAATAAATGTCACATAAAGAGCATAATATGAAATAGGTCCATAAGTCCATTAACTGTCTTTTTAATGTAATATTTGTATATTATTATTATTAACCTATTATTATTGGTTATATTTTTGGTTTATTCAATTTTCCTCTTCATTTCAATCTCTTTTTTGAACCTGAATACTTTTGTAAATAATAGCCTACTGTAAATGCTCACCTGCCAATAAAGCTTTAAAATGCTGACTGGAATTTTTGCTGGAATGCAGTTTAAATTTAACCTACATTTAATTTTATTTTGGCAAATTAATGGATCATAATTATAAATACCATATTTTTCGGACTATAAATCACATCTGCGTATAAGTCGCATCAGTTCAAAAATATGTCATGATGAGGAAAAAAAACATATATAAGTAGCACTGGACTATAAGTCGCATTTATTTAGAACCAAGAACCAAGAGAAAACGTTACCGTCTGCAGCCATGAGAGGGCGCTCTATGCTGTTCAGTGTAGACTACAGGAGCAGTGAGCAGCATAGAGCGCCCTCTCGCGGCTGTAGTCGGTAATTAAGTTGGCTTGAAAAAGCCAACTTACTGATCTACTATTTAATCTTATTATGTTGGCTTGGCAACAAGCCAACATACTGTTATGCTATTTAAACTTCTTCTTTTTTTTCTTATTATTATTTTTCTGACAGAAATTCTGAACGCTACTCCTCCTAGGGCTTTAAAGCCACAAGCCCCAAACTTGGCAGAAACCTGTGGGATAGAGCGGTGCTGGTTGCTATATCTTTTCAGACTGATCAGACTTAAAGTTTTTTTTTTATTAATTTTTAAATGTCAAATTACATTACCCATAGACTTACATTATCTGAGAAAAATTGCGCCCCTAGTTGCAATAACCGAGATTAAAGGGAGGAGTCAGGTTTCGTTTCACTTTTAAACCGGTTAAAAATACCAAGTAAATAATACAATTTCCCTCAAACTGACAAGCTAAACCAACATATCTGATTATTACAGGGGTCAGGGCTCATTAATAATTTATTTCTGGGCAGAGAGCAGTTAGAAAGACGAGAGAAGAATCAATGCTGCTCAGCTCAGGCACTGTCTCCAGGAGCTCACAACGAGCGAATTCATTCTTATTTAAGACCTTTTAAAACGGCGACTGCACGCAATCCACACGTTAGAACACACCAAGAGCTAAATTCAGATGTTTCTGAACTGTTTAAAGTAATAACATGATATATTCGCGGCAGCCAAATGTCCGCGAGCCCGCGATGTATTTCTCTGAACACTTGAAGTCCACATGACAGCCGCGTTTCGGGGCGAGATCGGACAAATAAATACACATTTCATTCACACTGACAAGCTAAACCAACATATGTTATTATTACCGGGTCAGGTCTCATTTATAAATTATGTCTCTGGCCAAAGAACAGCGAGAAAGACGAGAGAGAAATGAGCGCTTCATCCGCATTTTTAAGCGCTTCCAAAAATAATATCACAGCGAATTGCACTAATCCACCCATTAGAACACAACAAGAGCAGAATTCAGGTGTTTTTGAACTGTTTATGTGTGCAAAATGAAATATAATTTGACAGCGTGATACAGCTTATGAATACTTGATGTCTGGGCAGAGAGCAGTCAGACAGACGAGAGAAGAATCACGGCTGCTCAGCTCATGCTGTCTCCACGGAGCTCACAATGAGCGAATTTATTCTTATTTAAGACCTTTTATAATTAAATTATATCGGCGATTGCACGCAATCCACACGTTAGAACACACCAAGAGCTAAATTCAGATGTTTCTGAACTGTTTAAAGTAATAACATGATATATTGGCGGCAGCGCAACTGCCCGCGAGCTCGCCATGTATTTCTCTGAACACTTGAAGAGAATTTACAGCCTGTCACATTAAAACACTGCAGCGAAACGGCACAAAACAATTAGAACAATATATTATACACATGAAAATGAGTGTTTATATGTGATTGTGAGATTTTATCTGTCAGGCTGAACCTCACATCAATTGTTATCCATCGTCACAACATGGTAAAGTCATTTATATATATTTTTTAAGAGCTTCTTAAAATAAATATTCCTGCGAATGCACACAGTCCACCAATTAGAACACACTAAGAGAAAAATCCAGGGGTTTTTGAGCCGTGTATGTGTGCAAAATGCAATATTTGACATCGCGAAGGGAAAAAAAAGTCACATGACAGCCGCGTTTGGGGCGAGATCAGACAAATAAATAGGCTACACATTTCATTCACTCTGACAAGCCAAATCAACATATGTTATTATTACTGGGTCAGATATCTCATTAATAAATTATGTCTCTGACCAAAGAACAGAGAGAAAGACGAGAGAGAAATGAGCACTTCATCAGCATTTTTTAAGAGATTCCAAAAATAATATCACAGCACTAATCCACCCATTAGAACACAACAAGAGCAGAATTCAGGTGTTTTTGAGATGTTTATGTGTGCAAAATGACATATAATTTGACAGCGCGATACAGCTTATGAATACTGGAAGGAAAAAAGTCACGACAGCCTTTTAACTCTGGAGTCGATTAACGCATATACGCGTTTTGAGTCATTTTCTGCTGATAACCCTGACAATTACTTAAATTACATTTTCAGTTTTAAACGTACAGATAAGAGCAATACATCAATCGAATCTGTAAAGGGTTTACTTTTTTTTGGATACAAACACAATAACAACAAAACTTTGTGCACTTATAAAATAAAGATAACAAACAAGGTGTGCTGTCTTCAACCTTGTCTGCGCTGATCTTCATTTACAAACACGTCATTAAAATGAACTGTAACTCCATGAATACTCAACGAAGAGACATGAGAGATATATCTATAGAAAGTTTGACATGTCTACTTTTAAACTAAACAAGTGCTGCCGAACAAATATTCTGTGATAAAGTACGCGATGTCCTTTTTTCACGTCTCCCTTCTAATGTGTATGGAAGGCCAAGAGGGTTAAATACACGTTAAATACGCGTTGTTTACTCATGAAAAATCAGCGTGTATTTAACTTATATTTCACGTTTTAAATACACGTTAAATACACGTGAAATACACGTGAAGTATGCCTTAAAAATCAGTTTGAACAGGTCAGTGTCATTGGCTGCTGAGGACTTGGGTCAAACCACTTCTGTGTGCTTAGAGGGGTGTACCATTCATAGACAGGCAACCACCATTTAACATGCTATAGATCAGCTTATTCAGCCTTATTATTTAGTCTTTTTTCTTTTCTGTTTTGTATAGCCTATAGAAATAATATATTTAAGTTTCAGTTTTATGAAATATTTATTTTTTAATAAATATTAATTAAAATTTTGTGGTGATAGCATAACGTTTATAAAAGTTACAGTATTTTGTAATGAAACAGGACTTTTTGTTTAGCTCTTGACTCACCGAAGTATACTATATATACTGTCCCTTCTTTAATTTTTCAGTAGTGTGATAACTTAAAATATGTTGTCAGTACTATTAAAATAACATTAAATTGAATGGTATTTAGGAGATTATGGTTTTTGCATGACTTATTTCGCATTCAGCTAGACAACCCTGTCGTAGCTGTTATCATAGCCTAGGCTTTTTATTAAAAAAGAAAACAGCAAGGGACCATGGAAAAAGACTGTTGCAGGTGTATTTTTTATGGTATTATTTATTTATTTTTTTTGCAGCGGGGCAACTCAAGAATGTTGGGCACACAAGTACTGTGGCTCTTTTGCCCCATGGCCAAGATGGCCAAGCCAACATCAAAGTTAGTTCACTAACTTTTAATTCTAGTTATTATTATTATTCTTCTGAGCCAAATTTTAAACACTATCTCCTCCTAGAGCTTTCAAGCTAGAACCACCAAACTCGGGTCAGACCTTCAGACTGGTCTGACTCGGGTTGCTATATCTTTTCTAACTGATTCTGCTTATGGTTTTCGTAAACCAGACTACCAAAACCACCTTAAATCCCATAGACTTTCATTGCGGGGGTACAAACTTTTGAAAAATAAGGCTTATAATATATTTAAGCTGTCTACTACCAGGGCAAACCTTAAAAACTCTCTACTGAGAATACAGCTAAAACCAGCCTAAGCTGATCAGTTGTTTTGGCTAGTCTCCCAAACTGGTTTTTAAGTGGTTTTGACCACTCTCACGCTGGTCTTAGCTGGGTTTTAGCTGGTTTTTACTGAATCCACTGTTTTTAGCTGGTTTTTGCCAGATTCGCATAGAAACATGCTAACAACATGCTAGTTACTCACTAATCAGACTAGAAACATACTTCTAACAAGTTTTAAAGTGGTTTTGGCCACTGTCACGCTGGCCTTAGCTGGTCTTAGCTGGTTTTAGGTGGTTTTCTTTACTGAATCAACTGGTTTTAGCTAGATTATCATAGAAACATGTTAATACCATGTTAGTAACTTGCTAATCAGACTAGAAACATACTTCTAACATGGTTTAAAGTGGTTTTGGCCACTGTCAAGCTGGCTTTAGCTGGTCTTAGCTGGTTTTAGGTGGTTTTCTTTACTGAATCAACTGGTTTTAGCTAGATTATCATAGAAACATGTTAACAACATGTTAGTAACTTGATAATCAGACTAGAAACATACTTCTAACATGGTTTAAAGTGGTTTTGGCCACTGTCAAGCTGGCTTTAGCTGGTCTTAGCTGGTTTTAGGTGGTTTTCTTTACTGAATCAACTGGTTTTAACTAGATTATCATAGAAACGTGTTAATAACATGCTAGTAACTTGCTAATCAGACTAGAAACATACTTCTAACATGGTTTAAAGTGGTTTTGGCCACTGTCAAGCTGGTCTTAGCTGGTTTCTAACTGAATCAACTGGTTTTAGCTCGATTATCATAGAAACATGTTAACAACATGTTAGTAACTTGATAATCATGTCAAAAACATGCTTTTAACATGGTTTTAAAGTAGTTTTGGCCACTGTCACGCTGGTCTTAGCTGGTTTCTAACTGAATCAACTGGTTTTACCTGGATTAGCATAGAAACATGTTAGTCACTTGCTAGCCATGCTAGCCACATGCTAGTCACATTTTAATCATGCTAGCAACATGCTAGTTGTATACTAATCATTCTAAAAACATGCTAGAGACATACTAGCAACATGCTAATCATGCTACAAACATGCTAACGACATGCTAGTCACTTGCTAATCATGTTAATAAAATGCTAGCAACATGAAAATCATGCTAGAGACATGCTAGCCACATGCTTATCATGCTACTAAAATGTTAACAACATGCTAATCATGCTACAAACATGCTAGCAACATGCTAATCATGCTAGCAAAATGTTAGCGACATGCTAGCAACATGCTAATCATGCTAGAAACATGCTAACAACATGCTAGAGACATGCTAGCCACATGCTTATCATGCTACAAACATGCTAGCAACATGCTAATCATGCTAGCAAAATGTTAGCGACATGCTAGCAACATGCTAATCATGCTAGAAACATGCTAACAACATGCTAATCATGCTACAAACATGCTAGCAACATGCTAATCATGCTAGCAAAATGTTAGCGACATGCTAGCAACATGCTAATCATGCTAGAAACATGCTAACAACATGCTAGAGACATGCTAGCCACATGCTAATCATGCTAGAAACATGTTAGCAACATGCTAATCATGCTACAAACATGCTAGCAACATGCTAATCATGCTAGCAAAATGTTAGCGACATGCTAGCAACATGCTAATCATGCTAGAAACATGCTAACAACATGCTAGAGACATGCTAGCCACATGCTAATCATGCTAGAAACATGTTAGCAACATGCCAATCATGCTACAAACATGCTAGCAACATGCTAATCATGCTAGCAAAATGTTAGCGACATGCTAGCCACATGCTAATCATGCTAGAAACATGCTAACAACATGCTAGCCACATGCTAATCATGCTAGAAACATGCTAGCAACATGCTAATAATGCTAGAAACATGCTAGCAACATGCTAATCATGCTAGCAAAATGTTAGTTACATGCTAACAACATGCTAATCATGCTACAAAAATGCTAGCAACATGCTAGCAACATGCTAATCATACTAGAAACATGTTAGCAAAATGCTAATAATGCTACAAACATGCTAGCGACATGCTAGCAACATGCTAATCATGCTACAAACATATTAGCAACATGCTAATCATGCTAACAAAATGCTAGCAAAATGCTAATCATGCTACAAACATGCCAGTGGAATGCTAGCAACATGTTAATCATGCTAGCAAAATGCTAGCAAAATGCTAATCATGCTACAAACATGCTAACGACATGCTAGTCACTTGCTAATCATGTTAATAAAATGCTAGCAACATGAAAATCATGCTAGAAACATGTTAGCCACATGCTAATCATGCTACTAAAATGTTAACAACATGCTAATCATGCTACAAACATGCTAGCAACATGCTAATCATGCTAGCAAAATGTTAGCGACATACTAGCAACATGCTAATCATGCTCGAAACATGCTAACAACATGCTAGCCACATGCTAATCATGCTAGAAACATGTTAGCAACATGCTAATCATGCTACAAACATGCTAGCAACATGCTAATCATGCTAGCAAAATGTTAGCGACATGCTAGCAACATGCTAATCATGCTAGAAACATGCTAGTCACATGCTAGAAACATGCTAGCAAAATGCTAATCATGCTAAAATCATGCTCTCAACATGCTAGAAACATGTTAACAACTTTGCTAATCATGCTAACGACATGGTAGTCACTTGCTTATAATGCTAGTAATATGTTAATCACTTTCTTTTTTAAACTTCTTAACTTTTCAAACTTTTACATTTTTAAAACTTTTTAAGCTTTTCAAACTTTCTACATTTTTCTAACTTTCTGGCCAGGCTTTTTCAAGCCAACTTAAAGTTTGAAAACAAACTTTACTATCTAGTGTTTTCTGTTAGTTCGTTTCTCTTGGTTCATTTCTCTCGGTTCATGTCAAATATATTTTGATAAGTCGCAACTGACTATAAGTCGCACGACCAGCCAAACTATGAAAAAAAGTCTGACTTATAGTCCGGAAAATACGGTGCTAAAGGATTTAGTTTAATTTAGTTTTAGTTTAAATTAATAATTTACGCAGTTTAATTTGTAAATGAAAACACAGCTCATTTATCATCACACATGGGCATAATTACAGTCATAAAGTCAAAACTTTATTGGCATAATTGTCAGGCGTTTATTTACAAAATATATGGTAGGCTAGCAAATACTAACATAATTATACAAAACTTTAACTAGATAAAGTATAAAAAAATATTGCCCTAATAAGTTAAAGTAATAATAATAATAATAATAATAATAAATTAAATGTTTAATGTTAATAAAAATGTTTTATTCAGGTTTGTTTACGCATTAAACGCATTACATGTAGTTTCCTCAACATCTCAAGGCCATGATATAAGGATGTTGTTACATCGACAAAATAATCTTGTGGCCACAACATAATATCACATTCTCTCAACTTAATATCTTGTGGGCATAACATTTCACATTCCCAAGAGTTATGATGTCGTGGCAATGACAAAACTAAGTGAACCATGTCTCCTTTGAGGCACTGTACATGTGGTCTACTCTTCAGTACAATGATAATCATAAAACGTGAACATAACAAAGACTTTTAAATGTCAAACATAACAACAAGGTATTTCATTTTACTATTAAAAAACAAAATGATTTCAGCATTTATTCACCTTATTTAGTAGGGCTTGGTTTTGACACACATTTCATTATTCAATTTGGACTCAAGCTTTCGATTGGATTTCCAGTTTAGATTCAGTATTGATTATTCTCTGTGTGTGTGTGTATGTATATATATATATATATATATATATATATATATATATATATATATATATATATATATATATATATATATATATATATATATATATATATATAGTCGGTGTTGGGCGGAATCCTTGTATCTCCAAAATTTCCAAAATTCTTTTACAGAAAAAAAAAAAAAAAAAAAAAAACACAGCATTTTTTTTTTTGTTATTCAACATTGTATTGTTAAAGTTGGTATGATACCTTATATTGCTATCATATACTGTTGTTTACAAACATTAACACAACATTTCCCCAAATTCATGTTTTATCTGAGATATGAGTTTTATGACTTGGGAGAATGGAGATACGAGTTTACGCCGCCATTGATAAAAATGATATGAACACAGACGTCGCTGCTGCCGGCAGTGTTCATCAAAGTCTGCGGTCACTTTGAGCATTTTTGACAAGAGACAAGGCTTTACGAGCTAATCAAAGCAAATGATTGTTGTTACATACATCTTCCTGAACTCTATTTTAAATATTAGAGTTACGAGTGATGCAATACCAAAAACGATAATAAAACTATTAACTGACTAGGCTGTCTAATAGGCGGAAATTAATCTGCATGCAAAATTGGCAAAAACCTTGCTACTTGGTGTGTTTTACATGCACAGTGCCAAGAGATGCACAGTCTATAAGTAACGTTAGGCCTAACAGTTAAACTTAAATAAATAATAATAAAAACAATTTAATGGTGGTATCCAAAACATCCAATTTAATTCAAGTATTATATTAGATACATTTTAAAACTTTAATGCACATGCATAATAAGCCTAGTATTAAGTAGATATTTGAAATACATCAATAACTGATAGGATAGTGTAGCACAGATAACATTGCCATCATATTGACTTGTGTTAATACTGCATCCTATATTAAGCTAGTGAAGCAAATTGTCGTAAAATCTGTTCAAGTCTTTTGGGATGACTTCCTTCAGGTCTTGGAGGTGATTGAAATCAGCTCTTTGATCTTCAGGTGGTCTGAATAGAGGCCGCATCTGACACAGACAAGGTTGCTGCAAAAAAACTAAAATGAATAAAAGTAAAATTATCATTTCTCTAAATTATATGGCATGTTTACGTATGATAACAAAGCAAGAGGCCAGCTAGCTTGCTTAAAGTGACTACTTGTTGAACATGACAGCATGCTTTGACATTGTAAGATACAATCCTGTTTTATATGCAATGCACAGGGCTTAGTCTAGATTGTCTTGTGTTAAGTTCAGATTGTCATACGCGAGCCAGAAATAGCGGTGGTCAAGACTTTTTTTTAGGCACTACGAAAATCATGTTAGCTATCTCACCAAACATGACGACAAAACCAATGCATAGTGGCTAAGTCAACAGCATGCTATTTTTGTACATTAAATTTATTATCCTCGTCAGAAACAAAACCATGGAAGATTTCAGTCAACAAGATAGCTATTGTTCAGTGCTAGACCTAGCAGAAAGAAAAATCTAGCATCCTCAGAAACGATACATGACACCTCAGCACTACTATTACTTTGAGAGAAAACTGTTATATATAATATATATAAACTTGCATTATATAATTCATATAACTGAATCATGAATAACCATTGTTTTGAGGATATTTACCTCATGGTAATGAGCAGGACATGCTGCTCGATGAGGATTTGATGCGACTCTCAGTCTTGATTATGCTGCGTAGCTCCCATGGTGTGAAGAAGAGGTGGAGTTACGAGACTTCTCAGACAGTTGAAGTGTCCAATGGAGTTACAAGTTTTGCTGTCGAGCTATTTTTTAGACTTTAGATTGGTTAATTATTTGTAAAATTAATATACCCATGTGGAGATTGACCAATAACATGGATTTGTGAATAAATATGAAATTTATAAAATGTGGACATAGGAGGTTTCCTCCCGACAGCGACGATAAATATATATATATATATATATATACATACATACATACATACATACATACATACAGTCGGTGTTGGGCGGAATCCTTGTATCTCCAAAATTTCCAAAATTCTTTTACAGAAAAAAAAAAAAAAAAAAAAACACAGCATTTTTTTTTTTTGTTATTCAACATTGTATTGTTAAAGTTGGTATGATACCTTATATTGCTATCATATACTGTTGTTTACAAACATTAACACAACATTTCCCCAAATTCATGTTTTATCTGAGATATGAGTTTTATGACTTGGGAGAATGGAGATACGAGTTTACGCCGCCATTGATAAAAATGATATGAACACAGACGTCGCTGCTGCCGGCAGTGTTCATCAAAGTCTGCGGTCACTTTGAGCATTTTTGACAAGAGACAAGGCTTTACGAGCTAATCAAAGCAAATGATTGTTGTTACATACATCTTCCTGAACTCTATTTTAAATATTAGAGCTACGAGTGATGCAATACCAAAAACGATAATAAAACTATTAACTGACTAGGCTGTCTAATAGGCGGAAATTAATCTGCATGCAAAATTGGCAAAAACCTTGCTACTTGGTGTGTTTTACATGCACAGTGCCAAGAGATGCACAGTCTATAAGTAACGTTAGGCCTAACAGTTAAACTTAAGTAAAATAATAATAAAAACAATTTAATGGTGGTATCCAAAACATCCAATTTAATTCAAGTATTATATTAGATACATTTTAAAACTTTAATGCACATGCATAATAAGCCTAGTATAAGTAGATATTTGAAATACATCAATAACTGATAGGATAGTGTAGCACAGATAACATTGCCATCATATTGACTTGTGTTAATACTGCATCCTATATTAAGCTAGTGAAGCAAATTGTCGTAAAATCTGTTCAAGTCTTTTGGGATGACTTCCTTCAGGTATTGGAGGTGATTGAAATCAGCTCTTTGATCTTCAGGTGGTCTGAATAGAGGCCGCATCTGACACAGACAAGGTTGCTGCAAAAAAACTAAAATGAATAAAAGTAAAATGATCATTTCTCTAAATTATATGGCATGTTTACGTATGATAACAAAGCAAGAGGCCAGCTAGCTTGCTTAAAGTGACTACTTGTTGAACATGACAGCATGCTTTGACATTGTAAGATACAATCCTGTTTTATATGCAATGCACAGGGCTTAGTCTAGATTGTCTTGTGTTAAGTTCAGATTGTCATACGCGAGCCAGAAATAGCGGTGGTCAAGACTTTTTTTAGGCACTACGAAAATCATGTTAGCTATCTCACCAAACATGACGACAAAACCAATGCATAGTGGCTAAGTCAACAGCATGCTATTTTTGTACATTAAATTTATTATCCTCGTCAGAAACAAAACCATGGAAGATTTCAGTCAACAAGATAGCTATTGTTCAGTGCTAGACCTAGCAGAAAGAAAAATCTAGCATCCTCAGAAACGATACATGACACCTCAGCACTACTATTACTTTGAGAGAAAACTGTTATATATAATATATATAAACTTGCATTATATAATTCATATAACTGAATCATGAATAACCATTGTTTTGAGGATATTTACCTCATGGTAATGAGCAGGACATGCTGCTCGATGAGGATTTGATGCGACTCTCAGTCTTGATTATGCTGCGAAGCTCCCATGGTGTGAAGAAGAGGTGGAGTTACGAGACTTCTCAGACAGTTTAAGTGTCCAATGGAGTTACAAGATTTGCTGTCGAGCTATTTTTTAGACTTTAGATTGGTTAATTATTTGTAAAATTAACATACCCATGTGGAGATTGACCAATAACATGGATTTGTGAATAAATATGAAATTTATAAAATGTGGACATAGGAGGTTTCCTCCCGACAGCGACGATAAATATATACATACATACATAAATACATATATATATATATATATATATATATATATATATATATATATATATATATATATATATATATATATACATAACAGAAAAAATCTCAACTGATACTGTAAAGTATTCATGAGAATCAGTTGGTCAAGACAAGACACCTTTATTCATTTAGTGCCTCAACAATACAGATGTCAAAGCAGCTTTGCAGTATCAAATAGGAAAATAGTGTGTCAATAATGCAAAAGGACATGAGTAAACACTAAATTTTCAGTTAAAGGCAGATCATCATTGAATTCAGTTGTCACACTGCTGCACTAGTGAGTGGAGTGAGGAACAGAGAGAGATGAGGAGTTCAGCGATCGACTCCCTGGGCTTAACTGGATGTCAGGAGCCCTCCCTGGGCTTCATGGGGAACCCATTTGTGTGGCTGGCATGCTTCTTCAATTGGAGGCTGGCCATCTTGACTGCTAAGCAGCCGGTGATCCTGGATTGAGGACCATGTTGGAGATTTGGAATAATTCAAGGTCATCCTGGTTTTGGCAAGTGGGCGGAGCAATTGGTGAGGCATTTGGGGGTTCCTGGACTGGGGTGAGCTGGGGACACACATCATGAAGAGACACGGATGAAGAGACTTGAGACTCGCTTTTACTTCTTCCACTTCTAATTCAGAACCATTTAAATAAAGGACAAGATCAATAAGCTTGATTAGGGAGAAATAATACGCTGTGAGATCGCAGCGGATAGTCTCATCATCCAGCCCCAACAGAAAGCAGGCACCAAGAGTAGAGTCCTGCCACCTCACCCAGTTGGGAAGCTTGAGGAATTCCTCCACATACCCCTCCAATGTCCAACTACTCTGCCGCAACCCCCACAGATTATCCTCATCCGTTTGTGAGAGGAGATCCCTCCTGATGGGAATCTCCCATGGAGAGCTGTCGAGAAGGCAAATCAGGCCCAACAGCCATACTCAGCCCGGATACTCAAAACCAGGCTACCAGCAGCAGATGGACCCTGTCCTGGCGCACTCTCTCCAGAACTCCCGGAAGCAAAGCAATTGGGGCAAAGGCGTACAGAGGAAGCCTTGACCATGTCTGCACCATGGCATTCAGCCCCAGTGGAGCTGGATGAGTCAGAGAGTAAGAGAGGGGGGAGTTTCCCTTTGGCCCACACAAGGATCTGGTGCACAAGCTTGTAAAAGGGGTGCAAACGCAGACCTCCCTGGTGGTTGATGTTTGAGACCACCAATGTGTTGTCAATGCTCACCAACACATCATGATATTTTAGGTCTGGGAGAAAGTGTTTCAGTGCTAAGAATATGACCAGCATCTCCAGGTAGTTGATGTGCCACATGAGATGGCGGCTGCTCCACCAACTGTGGGCAGGGTGGCCACTCATGATCGCATCCCAACTGGTGAGGGATGCATCTGTTAGCCTTATGCAACAAGGAACTCCTAACAATGGCCCCTGTGACAAGAACCAAGGTTTTCTCCACGTTTAAGGTACGAAAGCATCGCCGCTTGACCTTGATCATGTGAAGCAGATTTCCTCTCGAGGAAAACCCCTTGGTTTTGAGCCACCACTGTAGGGGTCTCATGTACAGCAGGCTAAAAGTAACCACGTTGGACACAGCTGCCATCAGACCCAGCATCCATTGGCCTTCTCTGACTCTTGCAATTGTGGTGTGGATTGATTTGATCCGAGACATACGTGCCTGTATCTTGGTCAAATCCCACACCATGCCCAGATAAGTGGTTCTCTGTACTGGAGAAAGCACAATTTTCTTTGGAGTTAATACTTAAGCCCAGCTCTTTCGTGTGAGCGAGAATGACACCTTGATGTCGAACTGCCATCTGCTCTGATTGAGCTAATCAGACAATTCTTGATATATCAGCTAATTGTTGAAAAGTTGTGAAAGTGTGGGGCGAGAATGCAAGGGCAAAGGAAAAACTGGTATTGGTAGGCTTTTGCCCCCAAAAGCTAGCTTCAGGAACTTCCTATAATGTGGAAGAATAGAGAGTGCATCTTTTAGATCGATCATGTGCTCGGACTTATACACCAGTCCTAGGACTTGATCTGAGACACGACCTACTTGAGTGCGAGTGTGCTGAACTAAAGTGCCCTGACTGAGTGGTTCAAAAGATGAGCTAAGATAGGATGCAACCTTTCATCATTCCTTGGAAGTGTGAAGTACTGACTGTATCCTCAGAGAGTGTCTACTTCTGTTCCATTACCAGAGGCTGCTCGGGACCCACCTGAGTGGGGGTAGCTTAGTTGAACCGAGGTGGAGGAGAATCAAACTGGATTCTGTAGCCTCTCTATACAGTGCACAGGACCAATTGAGACACATTTAGCAGTAGTTTTCACACTGATAAATGGTCTACTAAAGGAATCAAGTCTCTTGAGACTGACCTCTAGTGTATTCAGAGTGGCTAGCTCGGTACCCTGAAATGGCGAACCGACAGGGGACGGGTGTACTAGCTGCTGTAGAGACTTCCGTGGAGGTTGCAATCCTCTTAGCATCGCTACATTTCCAGGCGGAAAATGAGAGGAGCGCTTGGTGGAGGCCGCTACACCCTGGAACACTGACAGGGTTGGCAGCCGATCTCCTGAGGGCACTGAAGAGAGATGGGCACCGTGTAATGCAGTGTACACTGCTCTTTCCCAGAGGGGCCTAGCCTCTGAGGTCCTGGGCCACAGCTTCAGGATTCAAATACTTGAAGTCTCCTATTGAAAACGACAGCCCTCAGACCAACGTAGTCTGTTAGGAAGACTAGACCAGAGCTTAATCGGGGCAGGACCCAATGAAGCACGGTTGGCAGAGGCTCCCACATCACCAGGGGACATGCTAAGGGAACCAGTCTCACGAGGCTGGCCTCTGGTGCACTTAGAGCAGCTTGCTCGGTGCCCTGGAGTGGCAAACTGGCAGGGGACACTAGCAGCTTTACAGATCTCCGTTGAGGTTACGAGCCTCTTAGCACCGCTACGTTTCTGGGCAGTAAGTGAGAGAAGTGCTCGCCAGAGACCACTGCTACCTGGAACACTGGGTTGGCCGACCAGTCTCCTGAGGGCACTGAGTAGAGTAATGCATGTAATGCAGTGTACAATCTCCTTGGAGAAAGACAGGCGGAGCGTTGCACCCTCTCCCCGGGGAGAAGGACCACAGTGTAGGCTTCCAAACCCAGAGAGTGGGCGCTTGATCTGTTGGTTAGTGAAGATAGGGACTCTCCCGTCTACTTTCCCTCCACCAGATCCATATGTGAAACCCAAACAGAGTACAGATGCCCCTCCGCCTCGGCGAAAGACATGAGAAAGTTGTTCCTACTGCATGCAACAGTTACATTGGTTGTGTGCATCTAATAGGTGTGAAGCTGGTGTGAAGCTGCTCTAATAATTTTAACATTCACATTGGTAATACAAATTATGCAATTACGACTTGTGTTTACTGACCTAATACTCTTAAACTCCATAAAACTCTTTTGGAGTCAAGAAAAACTTCACCGGGCCAACTAATCATTTCAATCATATGCTAGATTTAATGATATTGCATGGAATCAATCTTAATGATATAGATATTGTAACTCAAAGTGATGATGTTACTGACCATTTTCTTATATCGTGCATGTTGGGTATTACTGATAATAAATATATGACTCCACATTATCTTCCTGGCAGAACTATTGTTCCAACCACCAAAGACAGAGTCACAAATAACCTGCCTGATTTACCTCAACTGCTCTGTGCACCCATAAATACACATAAACAAGATGGAATGACTAGCAACATGGGAACCATCTTCTCTAATACATTAGAAGCTGTTGCCCCCATCAAATTGAAAAAGGTTAGAGAAAACTTACTGCTCCATGGTACAACAGTAATACCCACTCTCTTAAGAAAGAAACTCGTAGACTTGAGCGCAAATGGAGAAAAAACTAACTTGGAATTTGTTTTTAATTGTGTGGAAAAACAGAATGTCCAGCTATAGACAGGCTCTAAAAGCTGCCAGAGCTGAGCATATTCACAAACTCTCAGAAAATAACCAAAACAATCCAAGATTATTTAGTACAGTGGCTAGATTATCAGTTAACCAGATGCCACTCAATCTATATATTGCCTCACAGTTTAGTAGTAATGACTTGTATTTCTTCACTTATAAAATAAAATAGTTAACATCAGAAATACAATAATAAATGTAGAACCTACAGTGTCTAGTACTTCAGCTTCATTCATTGCACTCAAAAATAAACTGCAGTGCTTTACAACTATAGGACAAGAAGAGCTAAATAAACTTATCACTACATCTAAATCAACAACATGACTTTGATCCTGTACCCACCAAATTACTGAAAAATTGTTACCTGTAACAGAAGAACCTCTTCTTAATATTATTAACTACACTTTATCTTTAGATCACATCTCGAAACCATTTAAGCTGGCAGTTATTAAGCGTCTTAAGAAACCAAAACTAGATCCTAGTGAACTAGAAAATTATAGACCCATTTCAAGACTTCCAGTTATGTCAAAAAATTTAGAAAATTGTTTCTGTTCAGTTGTGCTCCTTCCTGCAAAAAAAAAAAAAAAAAAAAGTATCTCTGTGAAGATTTTCAGTCAGGTTTCTGGTCCCATCATAGCACAGAAACTGCACTTGTTAAAATTAAAAATGACTGGCTTTGTGTGTCATACCAAGGCTGCATCTTATTTCTAGATTTACTCGATTTTAGTGCTGCGTTCAACACTATAGATTATGACATACTCATAGACTGATTACAAAACTAAATGGGTATTCAAGGGGAGGCTTTAAGAAGGCTTAGATCCTATCTGTCCGATTGTTACCACTTTTTCTATTTAAATGAGGAGTTATCTCAATTATCAACAGTAAGATATGGAGTGCCGCAAGGATCTTTCCTAGGTCCTCTGCTATTTTCTATGTACATGTTTCCCCTTGGTAATATTATTGGAAAATATGGGATTAGTTTCCATTGTCGTGATGATGATACTAACTAAATATCTCAACAAGACTAGTTGCAACTTCTAAATTATCTAGAGTGTGTTTAAAATGTAAAAGATTGGATGACCGATAATTTTTTTTAAGTTCCATATCAGTTACAAAATATTAATAATTACTGTTACTACAAGGCCCTTAATGGTTTAGCTCACACTACAATCCATCAGGCTCCCTAAGGTCGAAAACTTTGGAATTTTGGTGGTATCTAGGATAGCAAAGTCCATTAAATGGGGGTTCAGACACGCTCTCTCTGTTTAAATCTAGATTAAAGACATATCTTTTTGGCCAAGCATTCCAAAAATGCATATCGTAATCTTTGACTGCAGTTATATCTGATCAAATGTGCATTATTATTCTTTAGCTTTGGTTAAACAATTTAATTTTACTTTGTTGGAACAGCAGCAATGCTAGTTATGTCTCTATTTGTTTCTCTGTTTTTGCAACTAGGGTTTACACAAGTTTAGGTCTGGATCCAGAACACCTGAGAAGAGATTATGCCAACCCTGAAACAACATATAGAACTACTAAATGTTGCTATAAGCTTGATTGCATCATATAATAATTACTGTTAATAGTGTTCATCATCTGTTTGATTACATTTTTAATGGATTTTTTCATACATTTGTGCCATATCTGCATAAACTGACAGTCACCACTGAATATTGTAGAATCTTAATTATGTATAAATTTGCTTTGCAATGATTTGTATCCTAAAACGAGCTATACAAAAAAACTTGATTTGAATTGACTTTAATAAATAGAGTGGTAGCACATCCTGATAAGCTCAATAAGGCCATCAGGATGCGCACCAGCCTAAATAATTAAGTCAAATTCATATTTAAGGTGGGGAATCAATGACAACAGAATGTTAGGAGCCTAGTTTAATCTTCATGCACTGGTTGCTGTCATGCACAATGCCAGCAATAAATTATGAAAATGAAAGTAATTCTCTTGACAGAAACAACAAAAACTCATATATTTTCCATTCACGTTCATCATTCTTGACTCGGAAAACAAAGCAAACATATATTAGCAATAACATTCCAGTGGTATTTTTATCTGGACCAATAATTCAAGCAGCCATCATATAAATAGCACGGCCTGAAGCTGTTGCATTGGATTATCAGCAGTCCATTTGATTATTGACAGAGATTTCAATCACTTATGAGCGGGAATTATTTATAAGTATAAATAAAGAAATACATTTAGGCCTCCCGAGATTTACTGGGTAATAGCTGATCAATAAATGGCCTCCCCTACCACCAATTACTCCATAACGAGGGAAACAGAGTTTCAAGGCATGTCTTGAAGTTCCTGGTTATATGTGGAGTCATGCCTTCAAATCCACACAAGTCCATAACCCACAGCTCTTCTCTGCTGTATGTGTGTAAAGAAGTGTAAAGAAGTCCTGTGCATATTTAGTCAAAGAACACATGCCACATGTCCTTCCTCAAGTGAACTTCACTTTTAGATGAATTGATTTCCTTTAGTTTTTTAGGTCTGACATAAGATACAAGGTTATTGAACTGGAGGGTTCATATCTATGATATATGACTCATCTTTTGAAGGCATACACACACATGTGTTTGCTCACCATGCAGAAGATGAAAAAAAAATGGTCTGCTTGGCACCCCACCCCCTCATGTTCACACGACTCAATCCCCCATCAGACTGAGACCCAGACAAGAGTGCTTGCTATTTGCATTACTTCAAATATATATTTTTTTTCTTGAGACCATCCACTAAGGAATCTCTGTTGTGTTTAATCTCAGCATGAGGTCGAGACCACAAAGAATAATTGTGTTTGTACTTCCGTGCGTACCGGATGAACGTCTCAGCCCATCCATATGAAAGACAGCTTGGATTTGTATGCCATGCGACAGCGTGACTCTGCACAAACTTAGCAAAACAACTGATATGTTTTATTGGACAGGAAAAAGGCAAAATGAGTTGAAACAAATGTCAGGGAACGCTAATGGCAGGAACTTCTGGTCTGAAACATGTTTGGGAATTATTTGTTCCATATTTAATCTCCTCTGCCCATATCAAACAAGTCTTTTTTTAGAATATTACGTTATCAACATGTTGGCAACAGATGTATGTCAAAAGCACTGCAGCCCACCGGAACTCCAAATGTCACATTAGTCTACATCATATCTGGGCAGCGCAGCTGTAAACCTGTGGAATATCCCAATAGGTTTAACTAAAGGCTGGCCATATATTCACACTGACTGAAGAGCTTCATCCAACTGATCTCAATTTCCTCCTATCCATGTGAAAAATTGAAGTGGAACAGCTGACGTTGAAGGAACTCTTAGGGTTCAATGCAACGTAGGGTTCATCAAGCATTTCTGACGTGATGTGTATAACAGAAAATCATTTTTACTCATTGTAACGATTTACAAATCTCCATATTCATCGGGAAGAAGGAGGCGGGAACCGGCGCACAATCAAATAAAGACTTTAATATTCAAAAATAAACAAAACAGCGCGTCAGCCCCTCACGGCACTGACGCGCACAAATAAAAGCCAAAACATAAAATAATATCCCAGGCCTGGTCCTCTCTCGTCCTTCACGGTCGTCACTCCAGTTTTATATCCTTCCATCTCCTACGTGGGACTCGATACTGGCGGTGGGGCGCAGGTGTAGCTCATCTCCAATCACTACACCTGGCCTCACTCCTCGTTCCCACGCCTCTCGCCCCCGCCCCACTCGCCACATACCCCCATCGCCCCTCGCAGGCCGGGGGGTACCCTCGAGACTGCGCTCTACCCCCCCCCCCTTCCCTCCGGGGGGGACCGCTCACGGGGACCTGCAGGAACCTGGGGGTAGGACAGACGAGGCGAGAGAAAAGGAGATGGAAGGAGGAGCGACAAGGACGAGAGAGAGGAAAAAAAAAATTCCGGTTCCCAGACGCACTGCTGCTCGGCCCTCCACCAGCTGGGTGATCTCCTCCGCGGTGCCTGGCGGTGGCACTGGACGGCCCTCGGCGGACGGCGCGACACTCCTCCGCCGCCCGATGGACGGCGACGGCTCCTCCGGTTTTGGGAAGCCGGCAGGAGTCCCCCGTTCCCTGCCCCTCCAGCTTCCTTCGCGGAGGCAGCAGGCTCCGGCCCCCTGGCGAACGGCGCCGACTCCTCCGCTCCCTCACGGACGGCAGCCGCCCCTCCATATCGTGGGCGGCCAGCAGCGAGCTCGCCCGTCCCCGGCAACTTGCTCCAGCCCACCGCCTCGAGAGTCCCTGGCGGCACATACCTCGCCTGCTCGAGGGCACCGCGGATTCACCACAGTGGCGAGGGATCTTCAGCAGCGCGTCCCTCCTTCTCCCGGGCTTCGGCACCACTGTAACGATAAAGACTTCCTATTCATCGGAAAGAAGGAGGCGGGAACCGGCGCACAATCAAAACATAATTTTAATAATTCAAAAGATAAACAAAACAGCGCGTCAGCCCCTCACGCGACTGACGCGCACAAATAAAAGCCAAACACATAAAATAATGTCCCAGGCCTGGTCCTCTCTCGTCCTTCACGGTCGTCACTCCAGTTTTATATCCTTCCATCTCCTACGTGGGACTCGATACTGGCGGTGGGGCGCAGGTGTAGCTCATCTCCAATCACTACACCTGGCCTCACTCCTCGTTCCCACGCCTCTCGGCCCCGCCCCACTCGCCACACTCATTAAAACAGAAATGAAAACAAAAGACTTAATGGTAGGATAAGCAATTTTTCAAAAACGCTTTAGAAAGGTACGTGTTTTCACATGATGTGGAGGGAGAGAATTTTCAGTGCACCAGACGGACATTAGCCGAGACAAGCTAGAGGAAGATAGAGATGGTGGATAAAAAACAAAAAAGGAATACGCCTGCGGAAAAAAAAGAAGGCTTAAGGCAATAAGGCAAGAAGTAGGAACCATGTAAATATCGGATCAGCTTTCCAACCGATCTCACAACTGCAGAACACGTGTAACCAACACCAGTCAAGGACCTCCACATCCAGCATCTTCACCTCCAAAATCGTCTGAGACCAGCCACCCAGACAGCTGCTAAAACAATTGGTTTGCATAACCAAAGAACTTCTGCACAAGCTGTCAGAAACGATCTCAGGGAGCTCATTTGCATGCACGTCGTCCTCATCGGGGTCTCGACTTGACTGCAGTTCGTCGTCATAACCTACTTGTGTGGACAAATGCTCACATTCGATGGCGTCTGGCACTTTGGAGAGGCGTTCTCTTGACGGATGAATCCCGGTTTTCAATGTACAGGGCATATGGCAGACAGTGTTTATGGCGTTGTGTGGGTGAGCGATTTGCTGATATCAACATTGTGGATTGAATGGCCTATGCATGGTGGCAGTGGGGTTATGGTATGGGCAGGCATATGTTATGGACAACAAACTCAGGTGCATTGATGGCATTTTGAATGCACAAAGATACCGTGACCATTGTTGTGCCATTAATCCATGATCATTACCTCATGTTGCAGCATGATAATGCATGGCCCCATGTTGCAAGGATCTGTACACAATTCCTGAAAGCTTAAAACATCCCAATTCTTGCATGGCCTGCATACTTACCGGACATGTCACCCATTGAGCATGTATGGGAGGCTCTGGATCGGCGTATACGACAGAGTGTTCCAGTTCCTGCAAATATCCAGCAACTTCGTACAGCCATGCTTATGATAAATCTACTAGTTAACCTTTTCAGTGGTGAGTTTAAAATATTCTAGCGTTTTGAGTTTTTTTTAAGACTACCGTTATTTTAGAACGTCCCCCTTACAGTTTCCATGGCGACGTGTCAGGCTTGTCACCTGACACACCGCGTCTACAATAAGACTGAATGACAGATGGATCGCTTTTATTTTGTTTTCACTTTTTTTTATTTAAAATAATAACAAACCAGCCTACCATGTCATGAACAATCTGATATTCCAATTCATAAATATGTGTAAATTAGTGTGTTTCGTCGTTTAAAAAGCTTTCTAAGTGATCTTGATCGTGATCTGTATTGTGAGAAGGGCGCCGCCATGTTTTTCGCGCTGCAGTGCAGAGTCCTCTCAGTCGGATTTACAGCAAGTAATTGCATCAGTCTCTCCAGAAATACATTTAATAAGTGGTGGGAGAACTGGGTGAAGAATAGAGTGAACTTTATAGTTACTTACACTATTTGTATCTGATATGAATGCAAATTAAATTTAAATGGATTGTTATTGTTGCTTCCATAGACATATGCGTGTATTTTTCAAATTCTAAATGTATTGTTTTACTAGTAATCATGTGTATTTAAATGTCTGAAACCTAAAGTTTGAATTTGACAGTTATGTGACGTCACTGAACGTTCTGAATCCCATATGTGGGACCGTACAGCTCAAAAGGTTAATAAAACCTCAACTATATGATGTTTGGTATCTATGAGTTCATATTTTCATGATCTAAGTTAGAGTGTATATTATATATTGATACCTATAAAACACATTAGTTTTATAACATTATTTTCTTTTGAACCTCCCAATCTCATTTTGTCAATGCAAGACACCATACTAGAGACAAAAAGTTGTAAAACTTCCCTCCAAAAGGTACCATTCCTCGTTGGCTCACTCATATCCAGAGGCTGTGACATTGTCACCCTATAAAGACCACTGATCAACAGATCAGAGCGTTTTCTGTAAGATTCAGAAATCCCAGAATAAGATGCTGAGCTTAAAAACTTGCACCAGGCCTTCAGTCTTGACTTTCCATTCATCAAGATCCGATCTGATTCGAACTAGTCTTTCCCATTAACTCACTTCAGCAGAGACCAACTGGAATCCCAAAGTGCATCTGGACTCTTTTTCAAACAGGTGAGATGTGCATGTGTCAAACTTAGTCTTATTAATTGATACATTACAGGGTTGCCAACTCTCACGCATCTGGCACTCACGCTTGGACTTCAGCGTGAGATTGATGATGAAAGCGCGAGTGGCACGCCAGATGCATGAGAGTTGACAACCCTGTACATTAAGTATCATATGCACCTTTTACAAAGGTGTGTTTGAACTAAGAAACGTATGTTTCCTTCAGGCTGTAGGTCTGCTGAATATGAAATTGTATGATAGCTTCATGTTTTTATTTCTCTACTCTTTACTGCTTAAGCTTGAACCCTTTTACCTATGCCCACTGTATGTGTGTGTGTGTGTTGTGTGTATGTTAGACTAGTTTAAGTGTTAACGTAGTTAATAAAGTCTTACTTGTATCACACTTGAGGTTTGCTCAAAACTGAAGTCCCTAATCATGCAGATTTTTGCTACATGCTGTAAGTAATAAATTACAGTAAGAAAGTTATTTTCCTTAACCGGGAAATTAGTGTTCTTAGAATAGACAGACAGTTGACACTGAGAGGTCAAGTAAATACTTACAGCAGATCTAAATATTTATAATTAATCATAACTAGTTATGACTGACTTTTGAGCCTTTGAGCTGATTCGCTACAGCGTTTATAATTTTGTTCAGTGTATAAAGCATATGAGCACATATAAAATTCAACTTACTCAACCCAATGGAATTATGTCAACAATGCATAAACTGAAGTTCATCCACCTAGAAAAGGTGCCTTAAACAAGGATGGGTTTGCTAAATAAATAATATGTCTGCTTTAATAAAAATACCAGCTTCACATTTTTGCTTTTAAACCCTCTGGAACAGTGACCTGGGTTGCTTACAGTAAGTCTGTAAGTAGGTTACTACCAAATACAAGAAAAAACAAAAGTAAATAGTGTTCTTTTACATGACTATTCAATGTCTATAAAGATATTTGTATATACAACTAACATTGTGCCAAGAAAATGGTGAGAGAAAAACAAGACAGGGTTTGGACATTAAAGCCATCTGAAAACCACCACAGAGACACAGAGAAAGAAGCCGTGCTTTCAAAGTGATACCAGCCGAGAATCTTTGTTTTGAACATGAAGAAAGGCTGGAAGGCTCAACCTAAAAGTGGGCCCATTGTTAGCATGTGAATAGAACCACATTTACATTTGTTTTCTTGGCAGATACTTTCGTATGAAAATGACTTTCAACAGCATCCATATTGTGAGGTGTTGTGTTGATTACTTCAGCAGATAGTGAAAGATACAAATTAAGCAATGAGGCAAGACTGACTATAAAAATAGAAGCAATATGTACGTCATGCTGCGTGTAGAGCATGTTTAAAGTTAGAATTACTGTGTAGGTGTATTCATGCTGAGGTTTACTGATATTTCAGGTATTTTATGAAAATATGCTACATCTTGAACCTCATGGACTCAGCATGAGAGCAAAAGTTCTTCCACTTTCTGATATCACTGCAACAGAGCACATCAAAAAAAAAAAAAAAAAAAAAAACATATTTGCCTTGTTTTCCATCAATTATACCTAAACAACCTTACACCAAAAAATATATATTTACTTGGAGCAAAACTACTTAAAAGGGGTCACATGACTGCTAAAAAAGAACATGATTTTGTGTATTTGGTGTTATGCCATGTTTATGTGGTTTTAAGGTTAAAAAAAAAAACATTACATTATTTTTTCTCCTCTATGCCCCGCCTTTCTGAAATTTGTCTATTTTTAGAAAGCTCATCTTCCTGAAAACCGAGGTGTGCTCTGATTGGCCAGCTATCCATTGCATTGTGATTGGCTGAATGCCTCAAGTGTATGACGGAAATATTACGCCACTTAACACTGTGATGCTTTGTGCCTGACGGGTAGGATAAAATGCCAGGACACTGACGCGTTGAGACAAAAGCAATAAGACCCATTACAATCAAGGCTCCTCCTCAGACTTGATGCACACGCAGGTTGCCAGATTCACAACACCCACAAGAACGAGCACATTTGACGATGTTTAAAATGAAATATGCTGTGTTTTCTGCCAACTAGCAACTCGTTGTGCCAAAATACAATTGATAAACTGGTAGTGGGGGGGAGGGGGGTTTCAAAAACCAAAACAGAGACCGACATTCTGGCCCAGAATGTGCATTTTCAAAGGAGAATAACTAACTGTAGCATTGTTTTTTTCCCAGGTAAACAAGTCTCTACAACATGGAGCCATTGGCAACAGCAAGAATAAAAGTTACGCCTTCTTTCTTTGTGTGAACATTTGGGCGGCGTTATGCAAATCTTCCTACATTGTGTTGTAGACATCGGTCGGGTGGCCAATTAATCATCGGATTTTTGGTAGGGGTGAAAAAAATGGATACACATGAGTATCATGTTATTTTGTTTGGCGATACTGTATCGATTCTCAAAAAGGTAATATCGATAAAAAAAATAAAAATAAAAAAAAATCATACAAGATTCATGGCAATTGTTCCATTTTGAGTTTATTTCCCGACTGCTAGATGGCAGTCTTCAACTCTGAACAAATCCTGAGTGACTGGAAATACTAGCATTAGCGCACGCCACTAATGTTAGCGTTAATGTAGTTCGCTGCTAGTTATTGAGGGTGAAAGAATAGTCCCAGTTCATGTTTCTGTGTACAAAGCTGAAGTGTGCCTTCATTTGGGCTTTTGTGGTAATGTCCACGGTGGGACTGTGGCGCTGGCTCTGCCTTGGTTCCGCTGCTTGCCACGACCGGTAAGAAGAGGCAGGAGGGTCGCCCCACGGCTGCAGCTTTCTCTCATTTTGGGGGATTTTTGTGCACTTGGTGCGGTGCTCACGTCGCAGTTTCGACAATTCCTCGCGGAACATAAATACAAACTGAAAAACTTGTGAAATCCAAGTGGAAAGGTTCAACGTCTGTATTTATTTTATTGTTTTACAATTGTTTTGTTATCTTTAAAAATCCTGTAAGCACTTTATTTTTCATTGATATTAAGCAGATGTAAATTATTTTGTTCAGAACAATTATGACATTGTCTGCCCGGCGACAACTTCCCCTGGTGTCTGTCAGTAAAAAATTTACATTTGGTCATTTAGCAGATGCTTTTATCCAAACCAACTTACACATGAGGATAATTAAAGCAATCAAATTCAACAAAAGAAAAACCTCTATTTGAGACTTTTGCAACCTACAAATCTTCTTTATGCAGCAAGAGCTTGTAACACTCCAAAAAGAAAGGACATTTTGAAATAGCATCAAATGACCTCTTTAATATATTAACCCATTTTCAGAAAATGTAATGTAATTTTATTTAAAAATTATGTTTCCTACTCAACTGTCAAATTGGTTTGTATTTTCTTGTTTTAATCAAACATTTAGCCTGAAACAAGGGGGGGGAATGTTTTATTTCTCAAGTGGTAAGAGAAATAAGCTAAATTAACTACATCGTGTTAGTATGATTAGATGTTTTACTGGAAAGCAAGCCAAAAATGCAGCCTCAGAAAATGATTTTCTGCAGTGTGAAGGACACAGATAGAGAAGTTTCTATTTCCACATCTAGTTTGTTGTCATCATTTGTCATGATTTACCTCTTGGATGCTCTATATTTCTGCTTTGCTGTCTGCCTTTTCTCTTGATAGATATGTTTGGAGGGAGTGGGTGCTTTAAAGTAAAAGATGCAAACAATATGAATCAAAGATTTTGTGATAACATGTAAACATTAGGAAGATGATGATTTTTTTTCAAACACCATATATATTCATATAAAAATTGTGTTTGTAGTGTTTGACTGTGTGTTCATTTGGTGTGATTAATAATGTGTATAAACCTTTGCAGAACAGGATCAGAGTCCAGAGTCCAGAGTCCAGAGCTGGTGACATACAGTATGACATATACTCCCTGACCTATGGTGTTATGTCATAGAATTCATGCAATTCTAATTGCAGTGTAAATGCATTCATGCAAGTGTAAATATACCTATTTATTGCATATTCATATGCAGCATATGAAAACAATGTTATGGCCACACTGTATCCTTAAAGGTTTGTGTAATAAATTCTAATAAAATCAAAATATTTATTTCTAAATGTCTATTAAATGTTTTTCTCTTTTAACACAATTTTGACTTTATAAATATGCAAATAAATGCATTATTTTCAAATAAATAAATAACAAATAGACATTATCATTCATATCAATGGATGCTGGTGCAGTATATATTCAGCTCCAGCTTCCATTGATATGAATGAGAATTCTAACAGATCCTCCTAGATCTTCTTGGCTCAAATAGAGCACTGTTTTACTAGTGCTATATAGCGGTATTCTTACATTACAAAAAAATGACACATATCTAAACAAAGAGACACATCTTATCTTTTAACAACTTTAAAGCTATCACTACTGTAAAGAGTCGCAACAATATTTTCTTCACAGACCAGAAATAGAGTTTTAAACTGGATTTTGATATTATTAATGCATGGAAAACTTTAGGAAAGCTGAAAGCAGCTTTGCTCTGTGATATTCTGTTTGCATCGTGAGAGCTTCATACTTCAGGTAGACAGATATCGCGAGAGGCTAATGCAACCCTCATATACATTGTCAGCATTAACAAATTTTGCTTAAAAAAATGTATAAGGAACAAGGCAGCATGTGATACATGCTAAGTATTCAAAATGAGCAGATCAGCAAGCAATCGATGCACTGATGGATTGTTAAAGTGTTGTACTTCAACGTCGTACCTTGCTAGCACACCCCCGCATGTCACAGGTTGGGTTAGCAGCTTCTGTCTCACACCACGTCTATAGTGCAAGAGGATAAATCTTTAAAGCTGTGCTTACCTGATTAGATGCAGCTAGCTGCAATAAAGGCATAGAGGCTCCATACATGACTGATCAGATCAATAAAGTGCAGTGTGGTGGTTAACCTTTGGGTGGCACTGCAGCACTTTTACGCAGTTTCTGATCAGTGGTTCTCAATCCTGTCTCTATTTGCTTTCACTCTGTAGTTTTCTTTCACCTGGTCTCTCCATTTAGTTTTTCTTTCTTTCTTTCCTTGACTCCTGTATATTGTTGTTTTCTGCCTCTTTCTCACACCACTTTTACTTAATCAGCCTCTCATTCACATACACAGACTCTGTGCTGTAAAAACCTTGAGGACAATGCAGCAGTAGACTGACCTGCTTACTGGCAACATTTTTAATATGCATGGTTTTTTTGTCTTGAGCATTTAGGTTTACAATACACATAGCCTTGCCCGCATCCCTGGAATAAGAACATGTGGGTGTTCGGCCAAATTTAGTAGTGATCCTGCCAATCGGGTGTGCAGCCTCTAATGTGCATTTCATCATCCTCTTTCTGTTCAAAAGCTTTGGCCCTGGTGCTGAATCCACGGTGCACAGCACTGCAATCCAGATACTAGATAACATATTACCCCGTGATTTTCATAAGAACTATTTGCACTGAGAGCTATTATTCTGCCACTTGATAATTTTTGTTTTGTGTATACAGAGAAAAACAACAAATGACAACAACAAACACCTGTGTACGAGTGGGTCTACATGCCTTGAGCTCATGTCTGTGGGTGTTGAGAACGCTTTCCCCTCGCTTAGACTCGGCACAAAAAGTGAAATATTCATTAACCTGAAAATTGTTGAAGGCTGCAGCACAAATTACACACATTTAATAACTGACAACACCCTGTGTCAGCCATCAATTAATACTGAATGTATTTAATCCTTTGAAAGATTGTTTAGCTATCCATCCAACCACCCATCCATCCATCCATGATACATGTTGAACATATATGAAATATTTTACTATATATTACTATATAACTTTATCTATGTAAAGAAAAATCATATATCAAACACAATATATTTCGAACAATTCCTTGATTGTTTTATTCATTGAAGTTTAAAAGTAGATAAGGCAATAGTAATTTATATGATAGTACATGACCTGAGAGTTTTGACACTACAGTAAAACATTTTATAGGAAAAGTAGAAGTTACAAGATATATTTTATAGCATTATGCAATCAGTTAGTAAAACTGTGATTAATACGGGTATTTTTACATTCACAATAAGAGCAACACCAATATGCTTAAACCCGTGATTGCAGACATTAGATCAGACCACTGCATTTATGTCTGTCAAGAATATTATTTGATAAATAAAAAAGAAATACCAAGCCCTCTGGACACTGGAGTTTTTTTTTTTTTTTTTTTTTTGTACAGATTACAAAAAAAATCTAATATTTTCTTGAAACCATTTGCACACACAGGAACATTAAAACACACAGATAATCTCTTTTAGCCTAGTGGCTCAAATCTGTCTCTCTCTATGAACAGATATTTATCTCAGAAATGTTGCAGTGCCAAGACTACTCACTCACGGTGTGAGCTGTAATCGAGCTGACAACATCCACACTCTAGGGATTAAGTGTAAGAACACAGAAATATGCCAGAACAAATCAAATTCAATCACCTTGTCAGGTAGAAAAATGAAACCACTTAAAAGTTTTGGATGAGGATTTCCTTTTTCTGTAAATGCACACTGCCGGCTTTAGGGTAAGATGGGGCAACACAGCCCCTGGGATGTGACAGCTCCTCACCTGTAGTTTAATACTTAACCATAGATGGCACACGGTCTCGGTTTTATGCTGTAATGAACATATTAGCAAATGTTTCCAACAATTTTCTTTAATAATACACTGGAAGATGCATCATGATCGTGTTTATGCTAAACACATCTCTGTTCATCAGTAAATGCTCAGTGATGTTTTATGAAGCCATCGTCTCATTTGTCCATCTACTCCTTACGAATGATTTATTTCATTACAATAATATTGAATTTACTCTTTGTAATAAATTAGAACTAACAAGGTCTCATGTCAGGTGACATTAATTAATGATTAAATGCCGCCATATATATTAATTAGTCATGGTAGTTGGTGTTAGACACATAGATGCCTGTCATTGTTAACCTTGACAATGAGACAGCATGCAATAAAAAGGAAGTATGTTTAGTTCATGTCGAGTGGAACAATTGTATCCCTTTGTGGTATAGGCTAAATTATGGCCTATTTTACCATATGGCATGATGCAGACAGGAATATTAGTCATTCCTGCCTCTCATTTGTTTATTGAGTTGAGTTAGTTTATTCATAAAGTCTCATTAAAACACACAAGGCTTTACAGATATGAGATTTCCATAAACCCCAGAAAGATTTTTGCGTGCAATTATTATTTCACTTATTTCAGTTATTTAATCAAAGTGGAACTCTTTTGCATACACGGTCTGCCACTGAATTGCCACGGTCTGCCATGGATCTGAATCTCGATGAGTTAGTAAATTTGGAATTTCATACCTGTCCACGTAAGACAGTTATCATGTCATGCCTTCATATAGATCCAGCGGTTTGGGCTGTGAAATTAATTGCGTAACACAATGAACCAGTAATCTAAAAGGTGTTCAGCATACAGTTAAGATAGAGAAGGAAAGATAAAGAGAACATGGATCGAGTTTGTCCCCTTGTGATTTTCATAATTAAGGGCACAGTATTTTCTGTGTACAGTCTCCATCACCACCGGAGGCAAAACTCCAGAGAAGCGTTCAAGCAGAGAGCCGAAGTCCAGTCTATTCTCAAGCGACCTGGCCTATAGTTGAGCAAAAGAAATTCCTGTGAAGATCCGGCCAGAGTCCACCATCTGCAGGGGGACCCTCAGGCCTGTACTGGTGTGCAGTTATAATGGAACAGAGCAGCACCGATTTGCTCGGTGCATGTCCACTGGTACTTCTGCGTGTTCTGCTTATCATTTCTGTCTCTCACTCTCTCCTCTCTGTCTCTCATCCTAACCACCCACCCATATCACCATCTACAAAGCACACCAAAATGGAGTTTCCATCATGCACCAAGCCACTTCACCTCGCCCCCTCTCTGATTCATAACTCACTACTAATGAAATTAATGAGTAGGAATTAAACAAATCTACTCTCCAGGGTAATATCCAGCTTCTTTTATGCAGCCTTTGATTTATCCAGCATATAAATTGTTTTTTATTTTTTTAAATTGAACTTATTTAAAATTTTCAGCAGCCATTACGCCAGTCTTTAGTGTCACATGATCTTTCAGAAATTATTCTAATATGCTAATTGGCTGCTCGCGTAACAATTCTTGTTATTACCAGTTAACAAAATTTTGTTTTCGGTTGTTGTTGGTTTTTTTTTTTTTTTTGATTAATAGAAAGCTCAAAAGGACAGCATTTATTTGAAATATATCTTATATAACAGTGTAAGTCTTTACTGTAACTTTTGATCAATTTAATGCATTTAATGAATACACACACACACTTTAACAGTCAGTGTTTTGTGGTTGTCAACACCGGTGAGCTGAGATGGGGTAAAACACACAATCTTCTGCTGCTGCATATGCCCCTAAAAGGCATCAGACACGCCCTTTGTTTATTTTAGGTGACAGCCATTCTATACTTATATTTGTGCAATACCTAAGTAAAACCATAGCCTGAGTATTTTCTGTATCCTCATCGAAAACAAACATTGATGCAGAGCCTCTAAAGCTGTGCATTTCTTGGCTCATCTCAGAAATGTTTTATTTCACAAGTATTTGACAGCAGCCTTCTCTGTGCATGTTGAACATGGTGTATTTTCATCCTGAGCAGTCTTGAATATTCTGCTTCTGTCACAGACAGGCCATGATGGCAAACCAACCCACATCAGCGGCCTCCGCAGCCTCAGAACTCAAAAACTGTTTAAACCAAGAGTAAACAGCAAATTGTAGCACCTCTCTTGGGCTCAGGAATCTCAAACATTCACAAATTCTAACTCTTGCAGCTTCATTGTAGGACGATTTTGTCATCTATCATAGAAAAAGGTCTTTTGTTGTGGTTAAGAAAACAAGGGTCTGTGACTCAAAATCAAAAGCTTAGGAAGAGAAAATAAGATATCTATTTATTTATGTTTAATATTATTCTCATGAACAAATTGTAAACAAATAATGATAAAAAGGACACTTCCTTTTTTAGGTGACTTATTATTTATTTATTTTTCTCAAAAAAATCTCCTATAGATCTCAACAATGCCCCAAACATGAATCCCAAAAGCCTGCAATCAAAACTTAAATTTCAGTTTGATTTCAAATGTTAACTCAAACAGTTCTCATTAAATTCTCCCAAGACCAAATTATATGAACTATGTTTTTCAAAGACATCGCACCCTGCTGCTGAATCTACAGCCTCACAGCAAAGTAAGTCATACTTTACCCAAGTCCTTAGGTGCTGCACATAACAAAGCATGACCACTGTGTTTCTATTCACGAATGAATGACTTATATGGCAGGTATAAGAATTTTTTTATTTTTTTTTGCAATTGACAAAGATTGAATCAGTCCGAAAAGATTATATACACTATACCACTCAAAAGAAGAAGTAGCTTTTGCTCACCGAGGCTGTAAAATTACAGGAAAAACAATGATATTGTGAAATATTATTACAATTTATAATGACTCTAATTACCCATACCCAACTCTAGTCAACAATTATCCAGTCTTGTGTCTATTTTCAAGTCCTCCAATAAGTCTCCTGAGCTTCGAAAGAGCAGTTTCTGAGCAAAACATTTCCCTCTGTGGTGTTATATATTGCAGATATGACATGTTCAAAGATACGCCATCAACCTTCGGTAGTGTTTTTGTGACTTAATCACAAACGTAGTCATTTACCCCTTGGTCTGTTGAACTCCATAGCGCACCGAGGGATTCCATCCAATCGAATGCTCAGGCATATCTATGCTTAAACAAACAGACGTGAGTCAGAACCCGGCAAAAGTGTAAAGATGTGACACACACAAAAAAAGGGTGTTTGCTTTGTGACTATCCATACTCCCGGGGAATAATTGCTGTTGCCACATGACAGAGAAGATGTGTCACTGTGCCCTGTAGTACTTGAGGTATAATCTCTAGGGGGGTGTATGTGTAATGCTCTGGCATCCTCTCTTTGAGTTTCTAAAGTAAGCCTTTATATCCTAGTGAAGGGTTTTAGCTGGTGATTTCTGCAAAAAAGAGGTTGTTAAGAGAAGTTCTGGCACCCGCATTTAGAACTGGCTCTTCATTGGATTTCCAGCAGAAGAACAATCTGAGTATTCGAGAGCCAGTCTTTATCAGCTCTTCCCTTTTCTTTTTATTGTAGTCAAGCAGGCTTCAGGGTCCAAGTGAATCCCCGGCAGGAGCTTTCCTGCGGTTTAATCTTTGTAAATGGTAGAGGAGGGGTCATCAGTTTAATCTGAGTAAATGTTGGGACCAGTGTGGGGGGCGGGTTGGGCTTTGTGTTGGCGGATCAGGCCGCTGTGTTGGCTGCGGGGTCCTTCATTGAAAGTGACCCTCTCCAGCAGATGGACAGGTATCTAACACCTGCTCCTAATGAGCTCATTAGCTAAACTCACCTCTTTAGCAGGAGCCAAGTTGCCAAAACGGTGCCAAGCAGCTCAGAGAAATTATGCAATGGCATTTGGCTGGCACGGGGCATCAGAGAGCCCTTTTTTTTTCGCTAACTGTGATAAGAGAAGACTGTGACAGTGTCTTTGTGTCTAATCACCAGCCTGTGAAGTTAATCTTGAAAAGACAAAGTAGAGAGATATTTAGTATAATACATAATATGTTCCTGAACAGAGCTTAGACTGAACTTTAGCTGATTATCTGGTTAGTGTGTTAGAATCTGCCTCAGGGTTTTCGAGCAGCAGTTATATGTTATTTTAATGCAAGTAATTCTCAAGCAACACATCTTTTGTGTGTCATAGAGGATGAAGCCTGGTCAAGTACTAAAGAAAATATTCTGATATTTTCAGTGTTCCAATTTGAAAGCACCACCAACAAAAACATTTCTACATATATTATATATTTGTCTGTTCCTGTAGCTCAGTGAGCAGCATAAGATAAAACTTTCAATGGGCACATACACACTTGAAGACACATACCTTAAATGAACTGTTGCTTTGTTTAAAAACATTAAGTGAATAACTGTAAAAAAAAAAAAAAAAAAAATTCAAATTTATTTCCAATATTCTTTCCTTTTTTTAAATTGCTATCATTAAAATGCTAGAATGCTGTTTATGTTCTAGGTCATTTAAGGAATCATAAAGGGTAAATTTATGACTCCTTATAAATTACCCTGTTGGTGTTTGGGTCACTTTGACCCAGAGAGGTTTTTTAAATGCAATATTTCATGATAATAGAGCATAGCGTGAGATTCATAAGTTATTTTTTGTAGGCCAGTCATTTTAGAACACGTGTGACTTTGTTCCATTTTGTACAAAATAAAAGCATTTCAAACCAAATGTCCTGGTAAAAAAATTACAGCATGGTAGTCTGATAAACATTTTATTTGGTTTTCCATATTTTATCGAATACTGATAAAATTATTCACAAATTATGCTTTGGTCCCACTTTATATGGGCCTTAACTACTATGTAACATTTACATGAATCATTTGGTACAATGCAATTATTGTTTTCATATATATATATATATATATATATATATATATATATATATATATTTACATTCTACCTAAATTTTATTTGCATGTAATTACATCTGTAATTACATTTATAGTTATACTGTTGGCCCATCCCTTAAATATTAACCTACCCTTAAACCTACAAATACCACCAAACCTGTTCCAAACCTTACCCATATCCCATCTCAATAGCAGCAAAAGTGTTATGGGTAACACTTTATTTTAAGGTGTCCTTGTTACACATAACATGTACTTACAACAACAATTAATTGAGTATACTTACATGCAAGATACTTTACTGCAGATAAAGTCTTAATAGTTGGTGATTTTAATATCCATGTCGATAATGAAAAAGATGTATTGGGATCAGCATTTATAGACATTCTGAACTCTATTGGTGTTAGACAACACGTTTCAGGACCTACTCATTGTCGAAATCATACTCTAGATTTAATACTGTCACATGGAATTGATGTTGATAGTGTTGAAATTATTCAGCCAAGTGATGATATCTCAGATCATTATTTAGTTCTGTGTAAACTTCATATAGCCAAAATTGTAAATTCTACTTCTTGTTACAAGTATCGAAGAACCATCACTTCTACCACAAAAGACAGCTTTTTAAGTTATCTTCCTGATGTATCCGAATTCCTTAGCATATCCAAAACCTCAGAACAACTTGATGATGTAACAGAAACTATGGACTCTCTCTTTTCTAGCACTTTAAATACAGTTGCTCCTTTACGCTTAACCCTTAGGGGACTAAGCTCTTTTTGGTCCGTTTTCTCTATTTTTACATTTCGGCTTATAAACCATATGTAATGAGGATGGACCACCATGTATTTGGTATCAATGTATTCAGAAGACCCTAAGCTACCATAAGCATGCATGCAATATGTCTATAAAGGAAGTATGAGTGAAAAATTGTACAATAAACTAGAGAATTTCAAAGACGAAAATTAGATTTTTGTCATTTATTACTGAAAATCCTACCTCACACAACAATAGTTAAAAGTTTTTGACCCAAAAATATATTTTTCAAACTCTTTGCTTGACAGAAATGGGTTAATGTTCAATCAAATGTGTAAAGAACAATTAAATAATTAACTTTATTTACAAACAGTCCTAGGCGTTTTTTTTTTATTATTTTTGGGACTAAGCCCTTTTTGGTCTGTTTTCTCTATTTTTATATTTGGGCTTATAAATCATATGTAAAGGAGATGAAACACCCTGTGTTTGGTATCTATGGATTCAGAAGACCCTAAGCTACCATAAGCATGCATGCAATATGTTTATATAAAGGAAGTATGAGTGAAAAATTTTACAATAAACTAGAGAATTTCAAAAACGAAAATTAGATTTTTGTCATTTATTACTGAAAAACACACAATATAGAACAGTTTTTGAACAAAGAAAATATATTTTTTCAAACTCTTTGCTTGACAGAAATGTGTTATTGTTTAATCAAATGTGTAAAGAACAATTCAATAATTAACTTTTTAAAAAAACAGTCCTAGGCATGCCAGTGAGCAAAGCAAGGCCTCTCCAGGCCTTTCCAGTAATTGTTCCAGAGTTTGTTCTGCCGTAAATCTTTTACTGCTTGCCATTTTGATAAAACAATTCTGTAATAATGCTATATCTCTCTCGAATTTATCTCTTTGTGCTCGCTAACACTCCGATTGCTTTCTGCTTTCTCCACGTGATGCTGATTCTCCGATCGCACGAATTTAGCTCTTTGTGCTCGCTAATACTCCGATCGCGTTCTGCTTTCTCCACCCTGATGCTGATTCTCTGAACGCTTATTGATTACATGTCTTTTACTTTCGTCCAGCCAGCTTTTACAAGGCTACAGCAGAGCTACAGAGTCCTCTGAATCGCTAGAAGACATAACCTTCCTCTGATTGGGTTAGAAAAAGACTCCTCCCAGCGGCAATTTTTCCATTGGCTGTTGCGTGTTGAATCTGCCTAGCACAATCGTTTTCATTGGCCTGTTTACGCAGTGGTATTGCGCAATAAGGGAAGTGTTTAATATACAAACTGGACACCGCTGTTTTCTCTAGCATTAATAGTTTTTGAGATAACTACACATTTGTAAAAGTATGCCATTTTGGGCGGTACCGCCTAATCCGTCCCCAGAGGGTTAAGAAAGGTTAAGGAAAACAGTTTGACACCATGGTATAATGAGCATACTCGCACCCTAAAGAGAGCAGCCCGAAAAATGGAGCGCAGCTGGAGGAAAACAAAACTAGAGGTATTTCGTATTGCTTGGCGGGAAAGTAGCATATCCTACCGAAAAGCATTAAAAACTGCTAGATCTGATTACTTTTCTTCTCTTTTAGAAGAAAACAAACATAACCCCAGGTATTTATTCAATACAGTGGCTAAATTAACGAAAAATAAAGCCTCAACAAGTGTTGACATTTCCCAACACCACAGCAGTAATGACTTTATGAACTACTTTACTTCTAAAATCGATACTATTAGAGATAAAATTGCAACCATTCAGCCGTCAGCTACAGTTTCGCATCAGACAGTGCACTATAGACCTGAGGAACAGTTCCACTCATTCTCTACTATAGGAGAGGAAGAATTGTATAAACTTGTTAAATCATCTAAACTTACAACATGTATGTTAGACCCTATACCATCTAAGCTCTTAAAAGAGGTGCTTCCAGAAGTCATAGGTCCTCTTCTGACTATTATTAATTCCTCATTGTTATTAGGACATGTCCCCAAAACCTTCAAACTGGCTGTTATTAAGCCTCTCATAAAAAAGCCACAACTTGACCCCAGAGAACTAGTTAATTATAGACCAATCTCGAATCTCCCTTTTCTGTCCAAGATACTAGAAAAGGTGGTATCCTCACAATTATATTCCTTCTTAGAGAAAAATGGTATATGTGAGGATTTCCAGTCAGGATTTAGACCGTATCATAGTACTGAAACTGCTCTCCTTAGAGTTACAAATGATCTGCTCTTATCATCTGATCGTGGGTGTATCTCTCTATTAGTTTTATTGGATCTTAGTGCTGCGTTTGACACAATTGACCACAACATTCTTTTGCATAGACTTGAACACTTTGTTGGCATCAGTGGAAGTGCATTAGCATGGTTTAAATCGTACTTATATGACCGCCATCAGTTCGTAGCAGTGAATGAAGATGTATCATATCGATCACAAGTGCAGTATGGAGTACCTCAAGGCTCAGTTCTAGGGCCGCTACTCTTCACGCTTTATATGTTACCCTTGGGAGATATCATCAGGAAACATGGTGTTAGCTTTCACTGTTATGCTGATGATACGCAGCTCTATATTTCCTCGCAGCCCGGTGAAACACACCAATTTGAAAAACTAATGGAATGCATAGTCGATATAAAAAATTGGATGACGAGTAATTTCTTACTGCTAAATTCAGAAAAAACAGAGGTGTTAATCATAGGGCCTAAAAACTCTACTTGTAATAACCTAGAACACTGTCTAAGACTTGATGGTTGCTCTGTCAATTCTTCGTCATCAGTTAGGAACCTAGGTGTGCTACTTGATCGCAATCTTTCCTTAGAAAGCCACGTTTCTAGCATTTGTAAAACTGCATTTTTCCATCTCAAAAATATATCTAAATTACGGCCTATGCTCTCAATGTCAAATGCAGAAATGTTAATCCATGCATTTATGACTTCAAGGTTAGACTACTGTAATGCTTTATTGGGTGGTTGTTCTGCACGCTTGGTAAACAAACTACAGCTAGTCCAAAATGCAGCAGCAAGAGTTCTTACTAGAACCAGGAAGTATGACCATATTAGCCCGGTCCTGTCCACACTGCACTGGCTCCCTATCAAACATCGTATAGATTTTAAAATATTGCTTATTACTTATAAAGCCCTGAATGGTTTAGCACCTCAGTATTTGAATGAGCTCCTTTTACATTATACTCCTCTACGTCCGCTACGTTCTCAAAACTCAGGCAATTTGATAATACCTAGAATATCAAAATCAACTGCGGGCGGCAGATCCTTTTCCTATTTGGCGCCTAAACTCTGGAATAACCTACCTAACATTGTTCGGGAGGCAGACACACTCTTGCAGTTTAAATCTAGATTAAAGACCCATCTCTTTAACCTGGCATACACATAACATACTAATATGTTTTTAATATCCAAATCCGTTAAAGGATTTTTAGGCTGCATTAATTAGGTAAACTGGAACCGGAACACTTCACATAACACCGTACTTTCTACATCAATAGAAGAATGGCATCTACGCTAATATTTGTCTGTTTCTCTCTTGTTCCGAGGTCACCGTGGCCACCAGATCCAGTCTGTGTCCAGATCAGAGGGTCACTGCAGTCACCCGGATCCAGTACGTATCCAGACCAGATGGTGGATCAGCACCTAGAAAGGACCTCTACTGACCTGAAAGACAGCGGAGACCAGGACAACTAGAGCCCCAGATACAGATCCCCTGTAAAGACCTTGTCTCAGAGGAGCACCAGGACAAGACCACAGGAAACAGATGATTCTTCTGCACAATCTGACCTTGCTGCAGCCTGGAATTGAACTACTGGTTTCGTCTGGTCAGAGGAGAACTGGCCCCCCAACTGAGCCTGGTTTCTCCCAAGGTTTTTTTCTCCATTCTGTCACCGATGGAGTTTCGGTTCCTTGCCGCTGTCGCCTCTGGCTTGCTTAGTTGGGGTCACTTCATCTACAGCGATATCGTTGACTTGATTGCAAATTAAAACAGACACTATTTCAACTGAACAGAGATGACATCAATGAATTCAATGATGAACTGCCTTTAACTATCATTTTGCATTATTGAGACACTGTTTTCCAAATGAATGTTGTTCAGTGCTTTGGCGCAATGTATTTTGTTTAAAGCACTATATAAATAAAGGTGATTGATTGATTGATGCAAGTAACCCTAAACCAAACCCTAATCCTAACCCTAATCATATAGTAAGTACATGTACTGTAGTTAATTAATATTACTCAGTACTTAAATGTATAATTACACTATAACAAGGACACCTTAAAATAAACTGTAATCTTGTTTCACAATTCAGTATGAAAACAATAAGTACACTGTACTTATTTTTGACATAAGTGGGACCAAAGATTGAAGTTTTGGTGATAGCATAGCAAGAGATTTACAAGCATTTTTCAAAAGACTGATTATTTTTGACAAGGAATACCAAAGGGTTTTCAACACAGCACAGTGTTTAAAATCAAGACAGGTCAGTTATAAAAATAAAACAAACTTCATAAGCCACATAATCTGAGGTATCATTCACATTTGCAGCACAAACAGTGCAAGGCGAGTTACATGCCGACCATTGCTACTCATATTAATGCATTTAAACAACAGTGATGTTTGCCTTTAAAGTTTAAAGTCAGCATTAAATGACTAAACTCATCTGGCTGTTGGACAACATTATTGTCCTGCACTTTATTACGGCACATGCTTTGTTAAAAATTAAAAAGAAAAAAATAAATAAAAATAATTATAATATTGATGTGCACAGACAAATAATTTATAATAAATACTACAACATTCCATAAACTGAATGGTCAATTTTGATTTCAAAGTGACCTTGAAAAGAACTTTAGCCATGTGTAAACTTCATCTGCTGAAGTATACAAAATCTGCTCAATAAAGGGAGAGTTCACTCAACAAAGAAAATTCTGTCAGCGTTCACTTCCACTCATGTCGTTCCAAAAACCTGTATGACTTACTTTCTTCAGTGGAACATAAAAGATGAAGATTTCTTTGTGTTTCACAGAAGAAAGTCAATCATACAGATTTGGAATGACATAAAGGTGAAAGCTGATAGAATTTTCCTTTTTGAGTGAACTATCCCTTTAAGTTGGCTCATATTCTGTGTTCCCTTGATCACAAACAGATTTGTTCAACAGTGTCTCTTTTGTCTAGGATGTACTTTCAGAGCAATTAATACACAGCACTTGAGCAATCAGAGGTTGTAGTATTGGCTGTTTTTAGGACGCTGGAATAATGAATAGTCAGCAGCATAATTTGCCTTGACCCATAATGTTATACAAATGAGTTCCATGCGTAAGCTAAGAGCCAGCATGTTTACTCTAATGAACATTAACAGACATCAACGATGTGGACTTTCATGTTTGTTTAGTGTATCTGATTAATTATTCATTAACATCAGAGGTGAATGGAAATCTTATTAAAAAATACAATTAAAAACCCCGTAAAAGGGAAGGCATATTGGTGTACATTTAGTTAATTGAATGACTCCGCTACAGTTTGGTTGATTGAGTCTTAAAAACCAAACTTCAAAAGTCCAGTGTTGTCACACAGTAATTACAGCTCTTTGCCTTCGTGGGGGAGTCTGATTAGTGAGGTCATTTGTTAAACAGCCAGATATCTTCCATATTTATCATTCATATTATTCTCTTTATAGTCTCAAGTGTGTTGCACAGAAGTACAGAAGATCTATGGAAAATCTGTTTGTGTTCCGCTGACTGATGAGTTATACATTTCCTGCTGCAGTCTCATTAAATGAGTGTGGCCCAACTGCGTTTGACACTTCTCTGACTAATTTCCGCACTTTGAAACATTCTCGAGCAAGAGCTGTCCAATCTGCAGCAACACCAGGCCTGTAACAAGAACTGATGTGCTGTACTGTGAGAGAATTATCACAGAAACCCGCACGCCCTGAATGTCATTATCAAATTGGATCCACTTCCTCCTTCCCCGGCGGAACAAAATGAGAATGTCAGAATTCTCCATGCGCTTCCAGCGCGTCAGCAGACTTTGGATTAACCGAGGGCTTTCTCAGGCATATGCTCGTTCTGGAAGGGTCTCCAATCTCTAGTGTTGGGCTGCCAGTGGGCTGAATAGACAGTCCCATTTCATTTGCAGGACAAAAGGCATAGCGCATACCTGAAGAGAAGCATCCAAGCCTCATAGCAACAGAGGTTCCAAACGCCTGAGTCTGTCTCATCACCCAACTACCCATGCCAGACAGGGTCATGGCTATTTAAGCAGGGTGAGATTGGTGACTCTTGGCGGATATGCCTGGTTAACACAATGTACTGTGCTCTGCTCCTGCCAGGGCAAAAGCAGATTGGGAAATAGAGCAAACAAAGCACATCTTTTTTTACGAACATGTCAAAATTGGCCATCTCAGAATAATGTGTTCCAGTGCAGCAAGGAAAGGTTGCCAGTGTGCCAACATAGAGTAGAAAAAAACATGGGCGAAATATAGTTTTTTTTTTTTTTTTTTTTTTTTTTTTTACAGTCAGACTGCACATAACAATGAAAAAATGTCTGCCAAGATACTGCCTTCCAGACTTCACCCTGTGCATATGTAGTCTTACAGTTAACCTTACCCTTTACCCTTACAGATAATCTATAATGATGTATATATGCAAAAAATATTTACAGACAAATAAAACATTATTGCACTGTATTCATTACAATGGAGCAATACCAGTGTGGAATTTTATATCAGATGCCACTCTGATGGTAAATTTGTGATATCATGGCAAGTATATGCTAAGTAATCTATGCTAAACAGATATGTCTAACCTACTGTAGTAGCATAAATAAATTATAAAAATAAAAAAGTAGCTGTATTCATAATAAATTCATGAGATAGAGACAGTAAAAGAGAGAGGCTAGTTGTCAAACATTTTCTCCAGTGAACTTCTCTCAAATTAAGTTTATTACACATCATTTTGTCTTTGCTATAATAAAAATTCAGTCACCGTAAATTCATCCATTAAAGTCATAAAGGCCTAAATGTCGAAACTAAATACAAAGCTATTATTGTTTTGGCCAAACGATACTGCAATTAACCGTATAAAACTGCAACATTTAAAATGCGTGACAACCTGACTTGACCTGGTATTTATGAAAAATACCCGTTTCCACCTTCATTATGTAGATGACTCTTGCCTGAATATATTCTAGTTTGGGTTTTTTTTTTGCATTTATTTGTTTACCCAACAGCTACAAAAAAAAAAAAAAAAAAAAAAAAAAAAAAAAAAAAAATGATGATACTGGAGTTTGGAAAACAGAATTAAATCAATATATTTTAATTTAAATCTAGGGGTGCTCCGATTGATCATCTACCAATCACTATCAGGCGATAATCATGTTGGGATAATTGATCGGCGGTCTCTAAAATGTTGTTCTCAAAAAAACGATCTCAAGGCTGATGACGATGCCGTGAGAGGCTTGGCGTCGGTCTCAGTCTCTGTCCGTTGTGGTGCAGGTAAAATAATTATAATGCTATGTCTCTTCATTTAGTAACTTATAAACTAATTAGAAAACCTTGTGTGAGATGTAATTTCACAAACAGCATGAGAGAATCACGCGCTCTCCTGGAGACCGTACGCTCATGAACACTCAAAGCACGCAAACATAACATTCACATTACTCTGTTACATTACACAGTCTGTGCTGCTTCCCCTCACACAAGAGTCACCTAAGAGGGGAATTTCCCCCATTTAAAAATAAATAAATTCAGGCCCTGAATAAATGTCTAAAAATCCTGATTGGAGTATCACTATTATTAGTCATGAATGATAGAATAAAAGATCAGTATCAGTGATCAGTATTGGCAGATACTGCTTTCTATGATCTGCGATTGGTGATCAGCCTCAAAATTCATCATATCACAATAGCAACCCTATTTAAAACACTTTTGAGCTTGTTGAACCCAACATACTATTTTGTGTAACTAGACTTTTGAGTCAAAATGTTGCTTTTATTACTGAGACATGACTATGTCCTTGTGTGATAAGCAAACCACTTGTATATTGTTAGTTTATACAACATACATGTCTAAATGTGTATTTGTCATTGCCTTGGTTTTGAGATGTTGTATTCACATTTTATAACATGCCATCTTTCAAACGCCAATCAATATTGGGAGGTTTTAGCCCAAGATCTCATTTTGTAATGACTTACTTTTATTGACTAAACGTAATTATGTTCTGGTGGTCTGAAGTAGATTCAGAACATAGCAGGACTGCATTAGCCAAGGAAGCTGAAAGGTTTGAGAGGAAAGGGAAAAAAAGAGAACCAGAAAGAAATGGAGTGAAAGAAAAAAAGGAAGCGGGGGAGAAATAGATGGAGTGAGTGAAGGAGCAATGCAGATGGAAAGTTTGTAGACTGAAAGGTGATTTATGACCCTTGGGAACAAAATCAACAAGTTGAACTTTACTTGTATTCGTTGTGATTGGGGGAGGGGGGTAGTTAATACCACCTCGTGATCGATGGAACGGGGCATCGGCTTTGGCTGCACACTTTGTCTTTTCAGCTTTGGCACAGATATAAATCCGGCTGATAAAAGCAATTAATTGCCGTGAAAGTTCTGTGCTAATGCTAGAAATGAATTCTTGGCTTAGATTTAGAGAGAAATTTTTACTGATGAAAATATGGCCATGAATCCAATGCTGCATGTTTAAATAAGCGATTAGCATTTCCGTGATAAGCCCTATCTGACCTTATTTCATCTAATCGGCCGACAAATGAGCCACGTCCTTATAGAATAGAATTATTTTTTTGAGTAAAAAAAAATAATGAATGTAGTTGGACAGAATATAAATTACCCTGAACTCAGCACCATAATGATGCCTACCATAATTCTGTTCAATTTAGCAATAAAATGTATTGATAAGTTAATATGGTTACACTTTACCTTAGAGTATAACTAATATACTCATATAAGGTGAATTCAATTTTTATTAGAAACAAACATTTCATGTCTGAAAGGGATAGTTCACCCAAAAAAAAAAGTCATTAATTACTCATCCTCATGTTGTTCCAAACCCATAAGAGCTTTTTCCATCTTCAGAACATACTTGAACACAGTTGTTCAACCCCATATATGTATATAGTAAAGATTATTTACTTCTGTCAATTTTTTAATCATGATGAAAGAGAAAAAAAGTCTCTATTTACATGGGCTGCTTTAATCATGCACATTTTTTTTTAATGCCACTATTGATGAATATTGTATGATCTTTGGGTAATATCGGCCTTTAAATGCAAGATCTTCAAAGTGTATCTGAAGTATACTTCCAAAAGTTCCCATTAAGCACAATCATATAAAGGTGCATCTCTATAAATTTGAATGTTGTGGAAAAGTTAATATATTTCAGTAATTCAACTCAAATTGTGAGACTTGTGTATTGAATAAATTCAGTGCACAGAAACTGAAGTAGTTTAAGTCTTTAGTTCTTTTAATTGTGATGATTTTTGGCTCACATTTAACCAAAACCTCAACATCTCAACAAATTAGAATATTGTGACATGGAAATCAGCTAATAAACTTCAAAATGGTCTCTCAGTTTGGTTCACTAGGCTACACATTCATGGCATTCATGGGGAAGACTGCTGATCTGATAGTTGTCCACAAGACAATCATTGACACCCTTCACAAGGAGGGGAAGCCACAAACATTCATTGCCAGAGAAACTGGCTGTTCACAGAGTTCTGTATCCAGGCATGTTAACAGAAAGTTGAGTGGAAGGAAAAAGTGTGAAAAAAAGATGCATAACCAACAGAGAGAACTGCAGCCTTCTGAGGATTGTCAAGCAAAATCGATTCAAGAATGTGAGTGAACTTCTCAAGGAATGGACTGAGGCTGGGGTCAAGGCATCAAGAGCCAACACACATGCGTTTAAAGTATTTTACTAAACCACAGACAACATCAGAGTCGTCTTACCTGGGCTAAGGAGAAGAAGAACTGGATTGTTGCCCAGTGGTCCATAGTCCTCTTTTCAATGACCATGGTGTTGGTGTGCTTGACTGGCCAGCAAACTCACCAGACCTGAACCCCATAGAGAGTCTATGGGGTATTGTCAAAAGGAAAATAAGAAACAACAGACCAAACAATGCAAATGAGCTGAAGGCCACTATCAAAGAAATATGGTGTATCAAATTTTCCTGTTGCGTTTAATTGCGATTGTGATAATGCTTTTATCACTGTAAATGGTATTATCATGGTATTGAGATTTAGTTTTTAAAAAGTGGTCATAATACAGTAAACAATAATGATACATAAAACAATAACTTTTTTCTTGTAACAAAATAACTGAACATTTAAATACAACAATGCAATACAGAAAGGTCTATAAAGTTAAAAGTTTTACATGTATTGTAAGTAAAAGTGAAAAATTGCACATGCAATTGAACATGCACATCTCATCAGTAAAGACGCTCCTTTAATTAGAAGTATTATCTCCAGCACGTGTGTTCAGATCAGGGTTGCCAGGTTTTTACAACAAATCCTGCCCTGTTGCTTCTCAAAACTAGTCCAAAACTAATCGCGATTCCAGGAAGTTCCCAGATAAAAAAAAAAAAAAAGCTTCCCGGGGTTAAAATATACGTTTTTTTTTTTTGGCATGGTTGTCTTGGTAAAATTAGCATTTTAGGGGCTAAATATCACGTTATTGGTATGGGGTTGCTTCGAACCGCGGACATGAAAAATAATCGCAGACTTGGCAACACTGGTTCAGGTGTAGCGGCAGTTACTACACAGAGTCGTAGTCTACCGACAACTAACACAAAATCGCTTTCAAAATCGACAAAGAATCGCCTGCCATTTTAAAATCGATTTTTTGTAGATTGTCAGTAAATTACGGCTCTGTGTAGTAAATGCCAACCAGTGTTGCCAAGTCTGTGGTTGTTTTTTCATGTCCACGGGTCGAAGCGACAATACCAATAACGTGATATTTAGCCCCTAAAATGCGATTTTACCAAGGCAACCATGCCATAAAACTTACATTTTAACCCCGGAAAGCAATTTTTCATGGGGGAACCTCCTGGGAACGCGATTGGGCTAGTTTGGACTAGTTTTGTGAAGCAACTGGGCAGGATTTGTTGTGAAAACCTGACAACCATGATCTTGAACGCACGTGCTGGAGATATACTTCAAATTACAGGAGCGTCTTTACTGATGAGATGTGCATGAAAATCGCATTCGATTTTTTGCACAGCCCTAACTATAAAGATCAATAGGTATAACTTTACAATAAGACCTCATTAGTTAACCTTAACGCATTGACATTCACAATGAACAATTGCTACAGAAGTTTTTAATCTTTGTTAAAAAAAATACTTAAAGGGTTAGTTCGCCCAAAAATGAAAATTATGTCATTAATAACTCACCCTTATGCTGTTCCAAACATGTAAGACCTCCTTTTATCTTCGGAACACAGTTTAAGATATTTTAGATTTAGTCCAACAGCTCTCAGTCCCTCCATTGAAGCTGTGTGTACGGTATACTGTCCATGTCCAGAAAGGTAAGAAAAACATCATCAAAGTAGTCCATGTGACATCAGAGTGTCCGTTTGAATTTTTGAAGCATCGAAAATACATTTTGGTCCAAAAATGGCAAAAACGACGACTTTATTCAGCATTGTCTTCTCTTCCGTGTCTGTTGTGAGAAAGAGTTCAAATCAAAGCAGTCTGGACATCCGGTTCGCGAACGAATCATTCAGTTCACCAAATCGAACTGAATCGTTTTAAACGGTTCGCATCTCTAATACGCATTAATCCACAAATGACTTAAGCTTTTCACTTTTTTAATGTGGCTGACACTCCCTCTGAGTTCAAACAAACCAATATCCCGGAGTATTGCATGCACTCACTAATGAAGCCCTAATGTAAAGTGTGAATGAACAATAAACAATCTAAACCATTTTAAACAATATCTAGAGCATGTTGTAGTCCATAAAAAAATAAAATAAAATAACAATAAAAGGTTTCAAAGTAAATAGCCTATTAAATCTAAGTACTTATATTTAAGTATTTGGTGATGTGATGAACACCATAGTGCAGCTGCTTTATTTATGGGGTTTTGAGGGTAAAGGCTGCATTTTCTGCAGTTTAGCGCCATCTGCTGTCAGAGAGTGAAGGTGATTTCATTCAGCGCATCTCTCACGTGTTCCCCCATGTGGTTCTCATGCGAGCTTGATTACATCAGAGTGCACACAGGTCTTTCAAGCAGCATACAGTGGTGTTGTGCATTTTGACCACTTGATGGGAATATTATACTTAAAATGCATTCCAGATTATGAAAAATTTGTAATATATAATTTTCACGGTATTTAGAAGTGCCCACGATAACAATATCGTGCATTTTCATTACAGTGATATATTGGATTACCGAATAGTTTAATTACTGAAATAAATAAACTTTTCCATGTCATTCTAATTTATTGAGAAGCACCTGTATATAGGCTTTGGGAAATCTACCTCATGAACAGTTAAATGTTCTCCCATTGTGCAATAAAAATATGTGCAATAACCTTATAGTATATATCCCTTTACATCTAGTACATCCCTAAAACTTAATTTTTTTATTCATATTCTACACTATTTTATCTTTAATGCGTGCATATAATGCGTGCATATTTGCGTGCAAAATATACATGCATATTTTATTCACACCTTTTTTATTATGTGTGTTGTTGTTGTCTCTGTGTACTGGAAACAACTGCCTTGTATGTGCAAACATACTTGGCAATTAAGCTCTTTCTGACTTCTGATATGGGTGTGTTTAATATACAGTAGACCTACTACATTATGCTATATATGCATATTTTTCAATTAAAAAAAAACACATGGACTGCTTTGGGTGCTTGACACTTTATTGGTCATTTTGTGTTTTAAGAATGATATTTAAGGTTAAGAATACGCTGAAAGTTACTTTTGTTATTTATAAATAACAAGGTATCTAGGTAGGCTATACATTAGAGAAAGAGGACTTTCCTTATTGATCACATCTAGCCTCAGATAGAATGCATATTTTTTCATAAGTGCCTGGATGTTGGAATGACGTTGTTTGCATTTGCTCAAACTGATTTGCCGAAGTCAAAACATGGACCTCCATTAGCATGAGTCCCGCTCGCTGTGAAGCAGGAGCGACCAGCGGCTGGAGGATTCATCATGGCCTCCCTTGAACGGCTATGTTCACAAATCAAACACTTGTCAAAAAATAATTATTAATTCTAAATCTAGAGTTTGTAATTCATATGGCCTAGGTGGTCATACAGCATATGCCTTAAATTCAGGACAAACTGCGTTCCATATAGCTTTCATACAGAATGTGTCTTTGATGCCTTAAATACGGGACGATTCCACATTATAAGGAACGGTTGGCAACCCTACACTGTAAAAAATTTCTGTAAATTTACAGCATATTAACAGCGTAAATATACAGTACTGAACTGTTTTCTAAAATTACGGTGTCTTACCGTAAATGCACACGTGATCGGTGGGAGAGGGGGAACCAAAGGATAGCTGACGCATGGAGGAGCATGGTTTCAGTCAAAGTTTTATGGATTTCATCTCAAGTTGAGGCTCATTTACAGGTAAGCAGATCAAAGTCTGAATACATTTTTATCTTAAACTGCACCGTTTTTTTAATGTGGGCACAATATTTTAATTTACCTTTGACAAATCTTGCCAAGACGGTGAACTAGCATGTATGCAATTTTTACAAATTTCTCCTGAAAGTTAAGTGTGTATGTGTGTGTATGTGTGTGTTTGTGAATTGTGACACGATTTGCATCGTGTTTTATTTTCTTTCCTGGTGTAAAATCCTGTAAATGTTAAACTTGTAAATAGTTAAATATAAAATACTTGCGTTCGCTGATTATTTAATTGGATATGAATTGAACATATTTGGCAACTTTAGAAGATGAGCACGTGATCGGTGGGGGAGGGGAGCAACGGTTAGCGTCTGATACCAGAGAAAAGTCTCTGTGAATAAAACGGATATTATCTCAAATATAATCTCGATTACAGATTGCAGATAACGAGGATATGAAGTAAGTGTGTTTTCCTGATTTTCTGAAACACTTATTTGCACAATTATATTTACATTTTGCAATGGCGCCAACCCCAGTGTAGTTTAAAATGGAGGATTTGTTTTATTTGCATTAATGTTGCTAAGTTAGGTGCGTATAAAGTTGGTAACTTATATATTATCCTTATATATTGGGAAATCGAAAATAGGCCTGTAAACTTAATTTTACTTAGGAAGCATAAACTCATCGCCTTTTGCATGAGCACTTGACTGGATAAGTTAGATGGAAAGAGTAGCGTTAACGTTATGGTGAGAAACGTTTGTTTTTTTCAGAGTGACACATTAGTCTTTCAATATAAGTCGTATCTAAAACTAGTTAGAGTGTAATCTAAATATATTCGAACTTATTGTTAATAAAGTGGGCTTTGTATGTGAGCACATTTTAATTTTAATTTTGCACTGGATTTATAGGCACAAATCTCTATATCACAGAGGAAACGTTACTTCATTCACTTACATTCTAACTTGTTCCTCAGCCTCAAATACAGTTTTGTGTGTGTGTGAGAGTGTGTGTGTGAGAGAGAGAGTGTGTGTGTGTGTGTGTGTGTGTGAGAGAGAGAGAGTGTGTGTGTGTGTGTGTGTGTGTGAGAGAGAGAGAGAGAGAGGAAGAGGAGAGAGCAGTAGACAGAATATTTTTAAGTGTTTTTAATGAAAAGTTGGAGGATGTCCCAGGATGAGAACAAAGATATGGTACACCAGCTTGTCAAGATTCTAACCTTAATGTCCCACTTCCAGGAACATGAAGATGGACTGGTTTCACATGCAGATGTAAGTATTTAATTTTCTTCTTTCCACTTCACCACATTTATATTATGTAATATTATTATTTGTGTATTGTGTGTTCTCTACAGGTTGCAGCATCTGCATCTGAGGTTGAGAAGACACTCAATCTACCTGCCAATCCTCATCTGATTTTGCTGGGTTAGTGTGTCATTGCACATGATGAAGAAGAAACATTTACTGATGGCTGATATATAAAATTGTTAACATTGCTGTTGTGCACAATTTTTAAAATTGCTTCTTTTTTTTTTTTTCTTTTTTTTGTGAGTGTCCAGTCAACATTTTTGACTGCAGTTGCAAGTGTTTGCTGTGCACTACATCTTCAACCTGCAGTATCAAGAGGCGGCTTGTTGCATGTTAGAGTTTTTTCAAAGGTAAGTGTTTTCCTTTTTGCGTATGTTTTAATCACTCTCTTAGATCTGTGGTAACACTTTATAATAAGTATACAGTAGTAAAGTAATAAATTATTTGCAAACTAGTTACCTCAACCTTTCTCCTGTGTTCTACTTGTGTTCTTCCATTTCAGTTTTTTCAGTTCATCATCTGAAACTGTCAAATGTGGTTTTATTCGCATGCCAGACACGGAGAAAATAGGAGAAAGGCATGTAGATCCACATTAAATCCAAACGAGTCAGAATATATATATAGATCGTTTGCAAATGATTTATAAGTGCTTTATTACTTTATTCTTATTATAAAGTTTTACAAAATTAATCTAAATTCTAAACCAAATTAATTAATCAGAATTTTGAAAAATGGTTATTATACACTTCGGTAATGTGTAATGCAACTTTCCTTAGATGATTCTATGGAATAAACCCAGAAAGAGGCTCAAAGACCTGCCAAGGCAAGGTAGTCTCCAAGAAGACGGGGAAGGTGGTGAATAAGAAGTCCACTACAGTCAATCCAAAGGTTGCCACTCTACAAAAAAATCGAATGGACTTCAAATGGGACTTCATCTAGGCAAGTGAAGTTACACATACATTTTCATTAAATACAGTTCTTAATACAACTTATTTCACAGTTTACACACATAGAATATTTCTCACATTTAAACTTTAACAAAAAAAAAAATCAACATTTAAAAGTAGTCAGTTGAAAAAGACTGGTGTGACTCATTTTGGTTACTAACGTTTCGTCCCTGTAGTTTGCATTTCATAAAATAAAATAATTTACAGCAAAGAAACGGTTTTATAAATAAAACCCACAAACCTATATTTGACCCAAAAAAAAGCTGCTAGTGGCACTGAGAACTACCCTGAAGAGGAAACAGTCCGCACTCATTACAACCCCTATGTTGTTGCGACTGTTCAGTCCCAGGTTACACAAAAACTATCCAAACACACAAAAAAAATTTTGAGGTTGAAATAATATAATGATTTTATTAAAACCATGATTTTTTTTATTTTTTATTTATTTATTTTTTTTGAGTACATGCACACTATTAATCAGTTTAGTTGGTCCACTAATGTTGCTCAAATGCACCGTTATCTCTCCGTCCTCTAACCGGTCACCCCACTTTATTCCGGGAACTAGCAATTTACAAATTAAGTACTGGTCATACTAATAGTGTGGAAACAATGAGAAAAAAAAAGAGAAAAGAAGCATTTTCCATTTCTATGAATTATAAAAAATTGTATGCAAGCGCTCAACTCTGAAAAAAATTAAATAAGATTTACTTTGCGAAAAGTAAAGAATTTGCACAAATATATTTTAAGTAAATTTGACTGCTCTAATATAAAGTGCAACTCACCTGTCATTCTCAGGTAAAGTATGCTTAATATTTAACTTAACACTCATGAAGAAATTAAGTAAATATGTTTTATAATTTTTGTTTTTTTTGTTTTAACTTTTTCAAATTACATCTTAATGGTTAAAATACATTTTAGAAATACGTTTTATTCTCAAATTCCATTTTTATTCCTGTTACAATTAAAACATGGAATAACAATTGTGTAATTATTCCTTAAACATCATTTTTAATGATTATTATTATTTTTATTACTATAATTCTTATTTGTATTATTATATTACTTTGAAAATGACATATTCTACTGTACAAAAGTGATATATTTCCGTCACAATCACATCACATTAGACCGAACCTTTATTTTGAAGGATTGATGTGAAGACGCTTGATTTTTTTTTTGTGTGTGTGTATGTGTGATAGAGCTGCAACTATTGATTATCTTTTCTGTAAACTAATGTGACGTGTGGGTGGAGCTAAATAATCACAAGCGCCAGTAGGCTTTTGCATTGAGAGCGTTTGGAAGTTGTGACATTAGCGTGAGGAAAAAAAACCATCATCCAAAACAAACCATGGCTAACAGTCAGATTCAGCCGTTTATTTATGATCCAGAATCAGATCCAGAGGCTAAAACCGAACGAAAGCAGCAGCAGCAACGACTCGCTCTGAGCGGCGCTCGAACCCGGGTCTCCGGCATGGGAGGCGGACGCACTAACAAGGAGGCAGAGATATTTGAAGCAGTTTTACTCACCGCCAGCGGTTCCAACACACGATCGTGACCCTTTTTCGTTGGGACTGCATCATCCTTAAGAAATAAACGATACGCAAATCCGTCGTCAAACTGGGCCTTGTTTGTAAAACAAGCATCTTCCAAATGCAGGGAACAAACAAAAACACTTGCACAACTCCGTTGATGCTCTGTAAAAATAAACTCCATCCACTGGTCCCTTAATGCTGTTTTTTTTGGTAATCTGTGCAGGGTTGTCTTGCCCTGGCAACCAAAAACACACTTCTTTTGTGACATTTGGCGACGCTCTGATCAGTGAAGTCTGTTGTGCTCTCAGTGCTCTGCTATACGGGAGCACACGCTCTTCCGGCAGAAGTGCCTCAGGATCCATATATGGAAATTCTGCTCCATCTAAAGTCACACAGAGCCATACTCGAAAAAAACTTTCCGAAACTTGTGACAAACCGGAAGGAGTTTTTTTGGAACAAAAATACTCCTTCAAACGTACAACTTAATTTTTGAAACTTTGTCGATGTTTAGCATGGGAATCCATCTCTTTAACAGTGTAAAAAACTTCAGTATGCATGAAATAGCATTTCACCCCCCCCCCCCCTTAATCTAGTGTTCCTTTTTTTAATTTGGATAACTTTACAAAAATTATAAGTACAACTTCTAACATAATATTGCAACTTTTATTAATTAATACACTAATCCACATCGTGATTTCAGTTAGTGTACAACACTATTTTATTGTATTCATCACAAATGTGACAAATTCTGTGACAATCCACATTATTTGCCTAATTCCGTTTTCATGATTTGATTCCGTGATTGCCTCCATGTTTTTCACATCGGGGAAATCGTAGGGTCCTAAGTTTCTGAAATGTTTTATATTATTATACAGTATACATGTTTTTTGTTACGTTCTATTAAAATTCTGCTGATGTTATTTTAACTTAAAAAGGATTTTTCTCAATGTTTATGTTTCAGACTACACCCCTCCCTGGCTACACTTGCATCAGAGTTGGTGACAGTTTTATGCTTCTGAAACGTTCTTGGACTGTTCTACAAATCCTTGCCAGGTTTTGACTTATTACATCAAAATAAGATTCTTGTTCAGAAGTTGTTTGCCATTTCTTAAAGGCTGTTTTTAGGGGAATGTACACTCCAAGCCCATGCCCATGCATTGTCATACTCATAGCACTGAGCTAGACCTAAAATGGCTGCTTGTTTTGTGTTTTATATGGTCAACTTAAATTAGTTTAAATATGTCCACAGACTTCTGCAGGGTTCATTTTGCACATTTTCTGTTTTGTAAATTGGTTAATTTTCTTCTCTCTTCATCTCATCTTTCTCTAACACATACAAAGACTGATTCTTCCATTTTGATTGCTTTTTTTTTTTTGAGAAAGCATTTGAATTATTGGTTGGGCACTTAAATAAATAGTGTTCTATAAGAAATACCCCCTTGGTCTTCTCTTTTCTGTCTATTTGCTGCCACCTTTTAGTATAAATGAAATGCCAGTTTGTGAATTTGTTAAAATACAGATATTTTTTATAAAGTTAATGATTGGCAAAATTGCCAGTTCTACGGTTTAGAAAAAAAAAAAAAAACTAGAATACAGTAATGATCCTGAAAAATTAAAACCTGAAACCCTGCTGCCAGTATATTACTGTTAATTTACAAAAAAAGCTGTAATTCAGAAAACTGTAAAATAACGGTACACAGCTGGAAACCCTGCTGCCAGTATATTACCGTTAATTTACAGAAAAGCTGTAATTCTGGAAACTGTAAAATAACGGTACACAGCTGGAAACCCTGCTGCCAGTATATTACCGTTAATTTACAGAAAAGCTGTAATTCTGGAAACTGTAAAATAACGGTACACAGCTGGAAACCCTGCTGCCAGTATGTTACCGTTAATTTACAAAAAAGCCGTAATTCAGAAAACGGTAATAAAACTGTAAAATTACGGTACACTGCTGGAAACCCTGCTGCCAGTATACTACCGTTAATTTACAGGACAATTTTTTACAGTGTACTGACACCATTAACATAAGTGAATGAAAGGCAAATGTTTCGATATGTGTTGACACAAATTACTTTATTAGAATTTTTTATTGATACAACAGCACTGAGTTGTTAGAAAATAAATGCGTAGAGACATTTTTGCTTGATGACGTCAGGAACCAAGGAATCTGCTTTTTGAACCGGTTCAATGAGCTCAACTGTCTGAAAAGAACCGGTTTGCAGAAAAGAATCAGACTTTGCATCACTACTATCCGGTAGTCTTCTGAAGTCAGTTTTGGTGTGTGTGTGTGAGTAATGAACTGTTTGTCACCACAATTTGATGAAAGCCTCAGTTTTCCATCACTAGAGAAAACACAAGGAATTTAGGAGCTGGGGTAATACAACCCATAGAGACAAACAGTAATAATAACCAGCGAAGGACTGAACAGAATAAGGAGTATAATAAATTTCCTATTTCCCATTTATGAAATTGAGCTTGTCGTATTCAAGTGCTTTATTGTCGGGGAAAATGAAATATAGCATCCCATTGGTTGATAATCATATAAACATTCACCATAATTTTCAAAATATTAATTAGTATATGGTTACAAGCCAAGATCTCTATATGTTACTGCCACATTATATTGCTGACAGAATGCAGTGTTTTATAATCCAGAGATTGTAAAAGAATGTAGCACATGCACTGACGAGTCAAGTGCCAGTGGATTAGAGAACTTCTCCTGTGAGACCTGACGCAACAGAGTGCAGCGCGTTGGACAAGACTTAATAGGCGAGTGCAGAGACTCGTGTGTGTGCTGGATTCGGGAGAGTAAAATGATTCACGGGACTCCAGTAAAATAGAAATATCTAAACATAAAATATATGTTTATTGTTATTCATCTATTGCACAAAAGCAACATGAACTAATATAAAATATAAACGATTAACCGGCACATGTGTATACATATTTTCTATTTAGGCTATAACACGTGTTTGCAGCATTGTGCAATGCAGTGCTGAAATTAGCATGCTCACATTTCCTCTCATTATAACACACGAATTGTAGACATTATGAAATATTAATTATGCATATATTTATTGTGTTATAACAGAGATTTGTGAGACTGCATGAATTGAGATCATAGGCGAAGGGTGAACCAACTCCAGGGTAAGTCTAAAAGCAGCCAAATGTTTTTACAGGGTGGCCACCACTAACAAATGTGTGTTGCACAAATACTGTAAATGTGAGCACACTGCACTTATACTATAAAATATGTGAAAATGAAAAATAACTCATTTTATATTCTGTCATTTATGACTGTTGACTTCGGCCTTTTTCAAAATTTTATCAATACGCATGACACATTCAGGAGAATTTTGTGTTGGAGAGCAAGCATTAGGAAGTTTCTAGAAGCTGAATAAACAATAAAGCTATAGTGAGCCCCTTTATTAAAATACCTGGAGGTGAGGAATAAAAATATATATATATATATATATTCACTCAGTATTACATGATCTAATTGACAAATATCTCAATTACAGTTAAGTAGAAATTAATTGTACTCAGTTGTGTTTTAGGCAATAAAACAGTCCAGTACGTTATAATCAAACATATTTTTATATTGAAATAATGAAGATTTCTGTGCCACCCCAGACTGGTTGCTGGCCCTCCCTGGCAAACCCTATGAAAAACATCCTGGCTCCGCCACTGTATATTAAACATCATAAACACGTCTATTTTGGCAAGAACCACACATGGATAGGGTAAATTTTTTTATGGGAAATTATTTGTATTTAACGAGATACAAATTGTATTTAATAATAATGTCAGATGTATAATTATATAATGTTTCCTTTACATGATTATTCAAACAGCGAATAAATTATATATAGAGAGTGACATTATCACTAACATTGATCTATCGCGAGTTTAAGCACTCTCAAGATCCAAAAGTTCCAAGATCCATTTTTGATATACATATAAAACGCTATAATCAGTAAAGCTGTTGAATGAATCTAATACTTTGTACATACACCTGCGCTTTGTTGTTTATGATGAGGGAATTCACAAGAGTCCGGAATTCAGTCAGCGAATGTGGATGTGCTCAAAACTGATGAGTTTTCAGCGAGGACCCATCTGAAGGCTTCTGTTTTGCCATTGCATTCCTAAACTTAACAGAATTGTGTGTGATTGGTTGAAATGCTCAACACTGTAAAACGGCTAAAATAAAATACGGTGCAACATGAGAAGATTTTAATTTAATGCCACATTCGACATTGTCTATTCATATTAAATTTGTTAGCAACAGATGTAATAGATTATATTTGTTTTTGCAGTGGCAATTTTTTGCCCAATTAAGTGCCATACATGGCCAGGTGAAGGCTAATCATTCCCCAGCCTTACACATGCTCTGCCTATGACTGAGATGTCTTTTTGAGATTATAAATGCGGCGCTCTTTGCTTGCATTATGCCAAACCATGAACGCAGAAGCCGCTTGCTTTAGTTAAAAATAACAGTGTTCTGTGAATGTTGATGCTTTAATAACAAATTTTTATTTGGAGCATGTATGCTGGGAATTCATAAATTTCTTAGAGAAAAGTAATGTTACTTGTTATGCAACTAATTACTTTTTTAAATAAAGTAATCACAACAGTAACATGATTACTTTTAAAAGGAGTAATCAGTAATTTGATTACATTTTCAGAGTAACTTTCCCAACACTGTTTATAGCCTATAAATACACTACTTTATACTATCTACGTAATACTACGACAAAATGATGTACTTGTTGTGAGAACAGCAATGACAGCAGCAATGGTTGTCCCCTCCATCATGTTTAAAGTTTATGACCCGCCCCAACTCAGAAACTCTGGTATCAAAATTATTTCAGAATTTCCCAGTAGTAAATACGACTTTAGAGGCCATTCATGTCCAATTTCTGATTAGGAAACTCATATTAAGTTAACATGCACCAGAACGCCCTCGTCCTCAAAGCCTCTCAACTCGCACGTGTCAGTGATTATGAATAGATTAAATGAAACAGGACATATAACGTAATAACGAGTCATAAACACATCCACAGCTGTAAATCCCAGTTTAGTTAGAAAGGTAAGGGTCCACTGAGCGACATCTCATGAAGCACGTTAAGTCCAAAGTAGCAATAACGTTGTAATATGGATCATAATTCCTTTGTTTACATTTCTTTTCTTCAGGGACAGAATTGTTTGTGTCAGTGATTATGAATAGATTAAATGAAACAGGACAAATTTAATCTTGACAAACTATGTATAATTATAAAGATCTAAGCCTCAAGCATCGACACCAGATTGCCGTTTTTCAATGGAAAGCTTATAAAAACTGTATTTGCTACATTTGTGTAAGCAGTACACATAAAAAAACATGAACATTAGAAACGCTGTACATACCAGATCCGTCGTAATAACAGGTCATTAACATCCACAGCTGTAAATCCCGGTTTAGTTAGGAAGGTAAGGGTCCACTGAACGACATCTCATGAAGCACGTTTAGTCCAACGAAGCAATAGAGATCGCTAACTCATGTGACCAACTGGGCGGCAACGTCATCAGAACGCAAAGAATTATGGGTATGTTTGGCCAGTTAACATCGTCTGGCATATCAGGCAAGTGTTCTGGCATGAAAATAATGAAAAATTAGCATGAAAAACAGAATATAATCCTACAAAATGCAGCGGGCTAAAGAAAACATTGTCGGAGCATACCGCCTAAAACTAAATCCTAATGCAAAGATGAGATATGATGAGAAAATAAAGAGAATCAAAAGTACTCGATCCTTACGAGCAGAGCGACTGGTCAAGGTAACACCTTCTAGCCCAAAAGAAGGGCATGTGAAAAGGCTGTGTTGTGGTGCTTTTGCAGACAGCCTGAAGAGCTTGATGACATGTTTGCTTGCGATAATCAGAACTGTCCTATACAGTGGTTCCATTTAGACTGTGTGGGACTCAGCAGCGCACGAGCCAGAGAAGAGTCATGTGTCTGTGACTTATCACCCACAACCTACCTCATACATTTTCAGTTTCTCATCATTTTTATCGACTCTTTATAAATGTAAATGTATTCATCTAATTGTATTTACATGTTAATGTATTCATCTAAATGTATTTACATGTTAAATATGTAAAGAAACTGAAATTAAGTTGGTTGTTACTAGGGGTGTGACGGTTAGTATATAACCGTGAGACCGGCGGTTATAGTTGAACACCGTCATTAGAACTCTATAACCGCCAAAACAGTGTCATTAAAATATTTTTTACAAACATTTTTTATCAAAAATTATTTTCATTTTTTAGATAGGATCATAAGATGTGCAATATATCGGGAGACATGGTTTTTACCACTTAATGAAGTTTTGTAAATCGTCAGACATGATATTAACCACTTCATTAAATTTTGCTTTGTAGAAAACCTTTCTTAAAATCGAATTTCGTTTTGTACAAATTCAATCTTAATTTTAATAAATGTTTCATCAACCAATTGCATGTATTTTAATAAATAAAAAGCAAATATAGCACACAATGATAACCGAGACATGGAAGCGCTAGCGCGCCGCGTTCACTTGCACTGCACTGTGAACTAGAGCGCATCTCATCGTAAATTAAACTCAGCGTAGGCCTATGCCTCATACATTAGCATTAAATATCTTTGCTGCATCCTTTCTAGAACAGACAAGGGCTTTTTTTTGCGGCTCGCATCAGCAAAGCATTGCATGATCCATAGACCGCAAAACAATCAGCGGATGGCGGGCGGGTGCGGCTTTGAAATTTGCTCAAAAAACGTTGGCGCGGATGATGAGTTTTGTAACAGATCTCCTTAATAAACGGAGGTCTGAAATCTCTGCCCCTTTACCGATCAGAGCGCGCGCTGACACGGAGTTAACCCGCTATCTCCAAGAACAACCAATTGACTCTATGGCAGATCCACTAGCATGGTGGCGAGACAATGAAACACACTATCCACTCTTAGCAAAATTGGCACGTAAATACATGTGTATTTGTGCTACAAGCACAGCATCAGAGCGAGTTTTTAGCACTGCGAGGAACATAGCTACCCCTGTCAGATCGTCACTTAAACAGAGTAAAGTGAACATGTTGGTGTTCCTGTCACGGAACGTCGAAAAAGATTAGGAAATTGAAATGTCATTGCACTTCTTTTTTTTTTTTTTTTGTTTCCTTTATTTAGTTAGTTTAATTAAGGTATTATTACAAAAGTCGTTGGTCGACTTTTTTCTTTGATAAAGGTATGTAGATTTTATCATTTGTAATTTAGGCCTAGGCTACTCATTAATTTTTATGCTCTTATAGAATTTAAGTAGCCTACTTTTTTTTACAAGGTTTTGTTTACTGTGTGTGATTTATTTAAAACAAAGCACGTTCATTGCAAAGTTTTTTTTTTTGTTGTTGTTAAGGATTTGTTCACTGTGTGTGATTCATTTAATGGAAAGCACATTCACTGCTAGTTGTCTTCCTGTTAATTTTAAATAAACGTAGAGCAAGTAGCTAATCAGTGTAAAAATGTAATGATCATTGAAAGTTCATGTTAATGTGGATGTTTGTTAGATGTTGCATTACTGTAATTAATGTTAAAAGTTAAAACTTTTCATCTTGAAATGTATTAGTGATTATTGAACGTAACATAAGATCAATAATATAAGCATTGTTCATTGCTACTTCATGTTAACTTAGCCTGCACCCCATGCCCTTGTCCTCAAAGCCACTCAACATGCACGTGTCAGTGTTTATAAACAGATTAAATGAAACGGGACAAATTTAATCTTGACAAACTATGTATCATTATAAAAATCTAAGCCTCAAGCATCGACGACAGATCGCTGTTTTTCAATGGAAAGCTTATAAAGACTGTATTTGCTACATTTGTGTAAGCAGTAGGCCTACACATAAAACACATGAACATTAGAAACGCTGTACATACCAGATCCGTCATCGAGTCATAAACACATCCACAGCTGTAAATCCCGGTTTAGTTAGAAAGGTAAGGGTCCACTGAACTACATCTCATGAAGCACGTTTAGTCCAACGAAGCAATAACGTTGTAATATGGATCATAATTCCTTTGTTTACGTTTCAGTTCTTCAGCGACAGAACTGTTTGCGTCCGTTATGGAATAACTCGGAAACTGCGTCTTTGTAGTAAAAACACGGCATGGTTTTGCAGCTTACAGTGTCACAAACAGAATGAGGTAATCCACCGGAAAAAAGAATGAATGAAAAATAGGCGGAAGATAGTTTATTTGAATTTGGCGCTTTCTCCTGTGGGCTCGTGAAGCGCTCTGACGCACCTGTCAGCTGATCGAGGCGGAACTTACAGCGATCGTCTTTTTCTTTGTTTTGTTTTTTTTTCTTTTTAATTTTCGACCATTTTTATATATGTGAGAGTGTGTTTTATGTTGAATGTGAATGTATCTGCATGATTACCATCTTTTTGAGTGCAAATCAGCCCAAATCAGCTCGCTATCACTGTATGATCACGGCTATCAAAGTGAACGCATCTATATGAATAGAGAGAGTGGATTATTTATTCTATGGCATATTTGTGTTATTACCATCTGTATAAGTGGCCATCAGCACATCAGCACTTATTTGCATCGTAATTCATTGTAAAAGATGAGTTTATAGCAATCTGGATGCAGGATGTTCTGTAATTGAATAACAAAGGTAAATCTTTTTATTTTATTTATTATTATTCTTATTTTTCTTACTCAAATTATTCTTATTGTATTTTCTAGTGCTCAAATAAATCACTTATATGATGTCTAAGTTTCTGCCTAGTGTTTTATCATTGAAAAAAACAATGCAGTGGTATGTTTACTGACTAAATAGTTTGTAGAAGCCTTAGCCAAATATATTTTCTTATATTTGGGGGGTGGGGGGTGTAGACATAGTCTCATAAAAATATTTGCAGGAGTCTCATTTTTTATGATATTTTATTCAGATTTGAAATAGAAAATCATGAGACATGTGGCTTTCAACCCATTACTTTTCTAGATTTCTCAAGGACACATTTCATGTATTTTTATATAAAATAAAAAATATTTAAGAGTGGTAAAAAAAATTCAAGGCACTTCAGTGTCTATAACTTTTAATATTTATGAGCGTTATCAAATCTGGTTGATAAAAAGTGAAGCCCAAAGGGTCTTCTTTCTAAAGACACCACAATTATGTTTGTAACACACTGAAGTAGGAAACTATTACAATTATAAGTTTGGTAGAGTACTTTCATCTGTGAGTCCAATAATGGGGGGTGCTGGCTAACAGGTTAACATAATTCCAATGGCACGTGAAGGTAGCATAAATACTAACGCAAATGAGGGACTAATGACTTGATAAATGGAACAAAGGTGAACTGAATGACATAATCAGGGCAACTAATGAAAACTAGATCAAAGGAACGACACTAACACAGTAAACCACAAACATAAAACATTGTGTTTTTCTGTTGATTTATACACACTTGATAATCATTAAAGCATAAAAGCAGGGCTTTTTCTGGAATTACACAAAATTTTCATCAAGGTTCTGAAGGCAAAGATCTGAAAACCAATGTGAGTTTTTGGTATAAAGACCTGCTGAATAACTTTGTGTTTAAAATACATTTAGAACAACGTATGCAGTATGAATGCAAACTATTAACTTTTGCTGCTTATTAATTCAAGTTCATGGCAATGCTGAGAAGTCTGTTGCTGTTTTTTATCGTGTTCTCCATGGGAGATGCGGATGGTAATCAACGTTGATTTTTTTTTTTTTTTTTTAAACAAATAATTCTGTTAACTTGTTCTGCCAAACCTTTGGTGTTTTGTAGCTTCATGGAGTGGAATTAGTGAGAAATGTGCAGTGTTTTATTGACTAGTATTTGTATACGTAATGTGAATATTACAAGACTAACATATGTAGGCCTACTGGATACGGTTGATATAGATACATGTCAGTATGGATGGACACAATTTGGAAGCCGATGCTACAAGTTCATCTTCTTCCACGAAACCTGGATCACAGCGGAGGTAAAGTGTTGGTTGCAACAAGGCAAATCTATTTATTTTAAGTATTATGATTAAAAACCTATTAAGCACAAATTCTATTTTGGGGATTTCCGTTTTTCATTTTCCTACCTAATTTTGAATGCCTGCCTATACTAATGCTACAGTGTAAGCTCAGAAAGTTTGGTATAATTTCAAAGGAAACCCTTTGAAATTACATAAAACACTGTTGAAATTAATAAAAATGACAATATATGCTGTCTGTGTTATAATAAATAGGGAAAAAAACAAGGCACTTTTTTATTTTATTTGTGTAAACTGAAGTTTGAAATGGTATAACTCAGGCATTGAAGGGGCTGGCAACTTCAGACCAATGTCTTGTGCTTGTTCCACTTGTCAGCTATTAGAGGAAAACAGAAATTTCTTTCTATCCTAATCTATGCAAAAGTTATTCTATTCCAACTGAAGGAAGGAATAATACCATTTTTGTATAAAATTTTTGTCTAAATAAGTATGAAGTCATCTTTTGCACACTTGCAGTATGGAATAATGTGATCTCTGTATATTATTTTACAGAAAACACTCAGAAGTTACATAAAAAGCTGCTGTTTGTGACAAATAGTATTATTTATGTTGTTTCACATATGATGAACCATCTCAATACAATGTGCTTTTTTTGTGTGTGGGTTTTCTGAACAGTCTTTGAAAGAGAATAAGTCAAATTACACAATAGCAACATGCATAAAATTATACAAATATCTGGTCTATCAAAATCTAAAATAGAATCCACAATCTCCAGCTTCATATCGTTTCATTTATGTCTATTCTGCATCGTGTAGAGATTGGGAGACCTCGCCTGTCTCTTTCATATATAATATTTTGATTTTTTATCAGCGTGTATGTTGGTTTCGGTTCTGATACAGCGTAAACAAGCTCCCCGAAGCTTTTGCGCGAACTTCGGAGCGTCAACAAACTAATTTATGTTTATTCCCCCAGTACTGTACGGATTACTGTACATTCACTGAGATGCGGTCGAACACTGCACAGTTATGAAAATAAACATATTAGCTTATTGCTAGCGGAGCTTCCAATCCTCAGAATAAAGAATCAAATGTATGAAAGCGAGTAGCACGCGTACACGCTTACCAGATGCGCGTCCTGACCTCTCCACGGCGAAGTTGGCCACCCATAACTTGTTTTATGAATATTATGCATTATAAATCCGGAGATTCGGCTTGTAGTTTCGCTTCGCGTGGCCTTTGTTTAGAAGCAGCAAAAAACTCCGTTTCCCAGAGACCATCGCTTCACACGAGCGGAAAGGAGTGGGCAGTCGCTGTCCAGTTCCTGCACCCCCGCTGGTGCTGAATCACACATTCGATTGGAGGGAACGACTTGTGAATGGCAGCAATTAGGACAAATAGCGCTTCACAAAAGAGGTCAGATGTCTATAGCAGAAGAAAGGCTTTTAGACCCATGTATATGAGTTGAAGATCTTGTCAAACATACAGCCCTTGGAGCCCTTTTGCGCACTTGTACAAAACGCTTTATATCTCAGCAATGGAAGCACGCAGAAACGTAAAAATGGTCTTGTTTGAAAGAAGAGATTCTAATCTAAAAGATTATATCGTGTATATAGGTATGCTTGGCTGTTTGCGGCTGACTGAAGCGGTGCAAAATGTATAAATAATAAGGTGAGAAATTTTACATCGCGATTCTGTTGAAGATCATTCGATCTGTGATTGTCACACAATAAAATGATCTACATCATCATATTCCTGAGAATGAGAGCTTTCTTGTGATATATGACTTGACTGTTTTGTGAAAAATATTTTAAATACACATTCTTACGAAAACGTATTCGCAATCGTTAGATGGAAATTTATGGGGGGGGGGGGGGGAATATATTTCTTAGCTTAATTTGACTACTTTATGTATCATAAAACCCCAATTAATGGTATTCTTTGTAAAGAAAACACTCTAAGCTTTCAAATGAACCCATTTTTGGGCAAATACCATATAAGGAAGGATATGCAAATGAGACACAAACATCTGGCATGCTATTTTCGGACCCGGTACTGGGTCTGCAGAGTTGGGGGGGGTTGTTTGAAAATAACATGGGGTGTGTTTTTTTTTTTTTTTTATATATATATATAGAGAAACTGTATTGCTTTACATGCGAATCTCGCATCTGTGCACAGTCGAGAGGAAAATGATTTTCTGCTGGAACTGCTGCCTTCTACTACTACACAATGTTGGCTTGGTAATCAAGATGCTGCAGAAGTAAGTTCAGTTGTTTCTAATGAAGATGATTTAACTTCAAAGCCAAACTAAATGACGTTCTTTATAGTGTCCGAGTACAGAGGAGCACTCTTTTAATCCCTGTCTTTGCACTTTAGGAAGGACAGTGGTTGTGGAGTGATGGAACCCCATATGACTACAGCAACTGGTGCTCTGGTGAACCTAACAATCTAAATGTGGAGAACTGTGGAGAGCTCAACTGGGCCTGTAAGAAAGCAGTCATGTTTGGGTGGGGGTTGGGTTAAACTTAAAAATATTTACCATCTTAACATTTCACAACACCTTTAACTGAAACTGGCTCATTTTCTCACACTACTGTAATGATCGGAATAACAGTTTGATTTTTCCACTCTACAGCTGACCATTGCTGGAATGATGAAAGCTGTTCAAACTCAATGGGCTATGTTTGTGCCAAAGACCTCTGAGATCATACGCAGTCATCCTGCCCTGCAGTTACTTTGTGCTACATTTAAAGTTTCTGAACTGCTCTTTATGAAATGTTTTCAGCCTTGATCTCTTCATGTTGTGGGGTTTAATAAATCATAGTTTGTAGAATGGCATTAAGAGATGTTTTTCTTATTATGTAGAGGCAAAAAGACCGTATTTTGCAGCTAATGCAATTCTCAGACATGGACAAAAATACCAGTGATTCACTCAGCAGTCTGGACTATCCACTGTAGTCTTCTGAGGTCAGTTTTGGTGTGCGAGTAATGAACTATTTTTCACCACAATTTGATGGGAGCCTCGGTTTCGAGAAAACACAAGGAATATACTTTCATGGCCAAAAGGTTTGGCAGTGACGGAAATTGTGTTTTGCAAGTTTGAAGTTGGCAGCTTCAGTATTTGTAGATAATTTTTCCACATGTTGCTATGGTATACAGAAAGACAACGATAAACATATTTTAAAGGTTTTTTTTTTTTTTTGGCAAAAAAAAAAAAAAAATGAATCCGTATTTACAGTGATGACCCTTGTCCTTCATAACCAGTTCGCTCGGGCGTGCTGGATATTGGATATTAAATTCTGGGCCAAATCCTGACTGATGGCGATCCATTCTTGCCTTATTCGTTCTCAGTGTTGATCACAATTTGTAGGGTTTTGCTTGTCCACTCTCCTTTTGAGGACTGACCACATGCTCTCTATAGAATTGAGATCTGGGGAGTTGCCTGGCCACGAATCCAAAATTTCTCGACCTGCACCCCGACGCAGGCGTCCTGAACTCCCCATGTTTGTGCATGTCAATATTTATGAATAGATTAAATGAAACGGGACATATTTAATATTGACAAACTATATATCATTTTAAAGATCTAAGCCTCAAGCGTCAAGCGACAGATCGCTGTTTTTCAATAGAAAGCTTATAAAGAATGTATTTGTTAAATTTGTGTAAGCAGTACACATCAAAACATTAAGAATAATAATGCAATACATGCCAGATTTGTCATAATGAGTAATAAACTCATCCACAGCTGTAAATCCCAGTTTAGTTAGGAAGGTAAGGTTCCACTGAATGACATCCCATAGAGCACGTTTAGTCCAACGAAGCAATAACGTTGTAATATGATGATAATTCCTTTGTTTACGTTTCAGTTCTATAGGGGCAGAATTGATTGTGTCCATTATGGAATAACTCACGCTCAGAAACTGCATCTTGGTAGTAAAAAAAAAAACAGCATGGTTTTGTAGCATACAGTGTCACAAAGAGAATGAGATGATCCACCAAAAAAAAGTGAAAGATAGGCGGAAGATTGTTTATTTGAATTCTTGCGCTCAGGGGCGGAGCCAGGGGGTGGCCATGGCCATGACCCCTTTGGCCACCCCACTCAAAACTGCAGTTTTTGTCCCTTTTTTTTGTTACCAAGAAATGCATTTATTAAGATGTGGAACACTGTATCTCTATTTTATGACCACATCAAACGGGAGAATTTTCCGAAGCGCACTTCAGCTTCACAAGCCTTGAGTCAAACGAGCGCGGAAAAGCTACAGCAGCCAAATCAAATCAGCTTAAGTAGAACAACTGTGAACTTCGGTCTGATGAAATGTTGTTAGACTAGCCTATATGTCAGTAAAACACACTTTCCTGTCCCATTTGCTGTTTTACTTCACGTTTATTTGTGCATTAAATTACAAATTTTACAAATCTAGTAGAACATATATGAAAATTAAAATTAAAATGCATAAAATAAAATAAAAATATCCTGGCATTTATGTCTACTGTTGACTTCCAGCCATTTTCACATCTTTCTGCGTGTTTCATCCATTAGTATGCAATATTGGAGAGCAAGCATTTGGGAGTTTTGAGAAGTTGAATGAGCAATAAAGCTATAGTGAGCCCCTTTATTAAATATCTGGAGGTGAGGAATAACAAAAAAATTGTCATATTCACTCATACTTGATCTAATTCACAAATATCTCAATTACAGTTTAGTAGAAATTAATTGTACTTAGTTGTGTTTTTGGAGCGAAAACAGTCCAGTACATTATAGTCAAACACATTTTTATATTGAAATAATTAAGATTTCTGTGCCACCCCAGACTGGTTGCTGGCCCCTCCCTGGCCACCCCCATGAAACATCCTGGCTCCGCCACTGCTTGCGCTCCCTCGGTGACGCGCGCTCTGATGCACCTGTCAGCTGATGGAGGCGGAACTTATAGCGATCGCATTTTTCTTTATTTTTCAACATTTTCCATATATGTGTGAGTGTTTTTTATGTTCAATGTGCCTGTATCTGCATGATTACCATCTGTTTGAGTGCAAATCAGCTCGCTATTACGATGTAATCACGGCTATCAATGTGAACGCCATCTATATGAATAGAGTGTGATTTATTGACTTGATGGTGCATTTAAAGAGCCAGTAAGATGAAAATTCTAAGCATCCTATCACTGTTTAGGCTATAAGTCCTGTACATTAGGTTTAAATCCATCCACGGTTAAAAAACATTGTCATTTTGTTAAAATATAATTTTAAAATTACCTCAATTCTCAGAGATCCCCAAATGGTTCGCGCAAAGCTGTTCAAAAGATTCAGTTTCCTTAAACCCCACCTTTCGGTAGCATACTGTGTTCCGATTGGTCAGCTAACATAGTCAGATTTGATTGGTTGTTCCACACACACCTTCACGGTAAACAATGTTAGCATCTGTTTGGGGTGAATTATGTCTTATTCCTCTCTTGCGAAGCAAACAGTAAAATAAAAAAAACTTGAACAGTCTCGCTGCTTTTTCTTCTGTGTGTGCGTATTCAAGCCGCGCGCTTCAGTTTGAATCTGAATAGCACGTTCAGCGCGGGGGCGTGGTCACATTAGATATAACGAAGGGAGATGTGAAAAACTGACATCGCGTTGTTTTCATATGGATTACTTTATCACAGAATATCTGTTTTCGGCAGCACTTGTTTAGTTTTAAAGTAGACGTCAAGCTTTCTATAGATATCTCTCTCATGTCTCTTCGTTGAGTATTCACGGAGTTACACTTCATTTTAATGACGTGTTTGTAAATGAAGATCAGGCTGCAGACAGCACACATACTGATAAGACGCTCGGGAGAAAACAGACACATAACTTCATAATCATACTTCGCGTTGTGATTCGGAGATGCTCGTTGGTCTAAATAAAGTTGGTAATGAACCCTCTTTTATGGCCAAATGCTTTGAAAATCCCTCCATGTAAGTTACTCACCGAGATTAGAAAAGCGGTCATCAGTGAAATGTTGTGAACTCAACAAAAGGGATTTGTTGTACTGATCTGGTATTGTGGTAAACATGAACTTTAGCCATTGGTTCTTCTGATCTTCATTCTTTGGCAGTGAAAATAAAACAAACTTGCCTTTACAATTAAAAACACACGGTCTCCTCGACATGATGCTATCAACCAACCAGAGCGTCTGTGTGGGGGGTGGGGCAGGTCAGAGTAGTTTTGTTTCTCCCAAGACAGTAGGCGGAGATTATTATGCAAAGAGTTCCTAGTGACGTACATAGAGATGGGCAAAAGATTTGAAATCTATAACGACTCGTTTCAGCGATTCAGAGTCGACTCCTTACTTTAGAAGCCAATAACTTTATAAATCGTGTACTTTTTGGTTTAATTACTTTGCACATTGTTTACACTGATGGACAGCTACATCATACACTGGAATACAGGTAATTTTTGATTTCCCATCTGTGTGGCTCTTTAAATGATTACCATCTCTATAACTGACCATCAGCACGTGATAATTGACTATATGACCAGAATTCTTTGTAAACGCTGCATTTCTAGCAATATCAGGATGTTCTGTAATTGGCATACAAGTAAAAAAATAGGCAGTGGTATGTTTAATGACTAAAAAAGTTTGTAGAGCCCTTTAATACAGTTGGTAAATATTTTTTTTAACCTGGGGGGTGGGGGGTGGCTACACATAATCTCAGAAAAAATGGTTGCAGGAATCTCATTACAATAGAAACTCATGAGACATTCGACTTTCAGTGTGTTAAAAAAAAAAAAAAAAAAACATTCAAGGGTCTTCAGTGTCTATAACTTTTAATATTTTTTTAACATTATCAACTCTAGTTGATAAAAAGTGCAGCCCAGAGAGTGGCCAAAGACACCAAAATGTATGGGAATCGTGGCCTAGTGGTTAGAGAGTTTGACTCCTAACCCTAGGGTTGTGGGTTCGAGTCTTGGGCTGGCAATGCCACGACTTAAGTGCCCTTGAGCAAGGCACCGAACCCCCAACTGCTCCCCGGGCGCCGCAGCATAAATGGCTGCCCACTGCTCCAGGTGTGTGTTCACGGTGTGTGTGTTCACTGCTGTGTGTCCACTTTGGATGGGTTAAACGCAGAGCACAGATTCTGAGTATGGGTCACCATACTTGGCTGAATGTCACGTCACTGAATTATGTGCGTAACATACTGAAGTAAGGAACTGTTACAATTTTAAGTTAGGTAGTACCCTTTCAGCTGTGAGTCCCATAATGGGGGTGCTGGCTAACAGGTTGAATGTGAGCCAAAATCATCACAATAAAAATATATATATATATATATATAAAAAAGACTTACTACTTCAGTCAGTGTGCATTGAATTTATTTAATACATGAGTTTCACAATTTGAGTTGAATTATTGAAATAAATGAACTTCCACAACATTCTAATTTATTGAGATGCCCATAAACTTCAATATATCTCTAGTTGGACTGTAGCACTATTTCCACACAATTAAAGTGTATTAAGTACAAAATTAGTTGTTCCACCCAATCCAACCTGCAAGACTGTGCCTTGGCAATTTCATTCAGCACAGATTTTGTGTACACATTTGCACAACTGATTTGCATAATTCCCTTAGTGAATTGGGCACAAAAACAACACAGACTGTGTGTGCAAACAAACGGTGCTATCACTGGCCGCAATTCATTCATAGAGCATTCCCCTTGAGTCTGAACTATGTTATTTCACAATCAGCAAATGAAGTAGTGGGGATTTACAGCAGGGATGAACTGGGCTCCTTCTGATATAGTGGCTAAAACCAGAGAGTACCTTGTAGTCCATGAAATATGCAAGGAATTGACTGCCGATGTAAAATTCATGCATTTAATATGCATAGCTTCTAGGTTTTTTTATTTTTATTTATTTATTTTTTTGATGTGGCTACCACAACACTGCATTACTCAGTCACAAAATCACACACACAGAACCTCTGTGTTAAAAATGTAACTTTTCAGGAAGTTGATTACTGTAATGGCAAATACAAATTACTAGTCAAACTGGGAGATATTTTCCATGACTCTTCTGCTTTCTCTTTCATTTTTCCTCTTCGTCTCAAGGTTTTGAAAGAGTTTAATGATAAGAGGACCTGCAGGGCTTGCAGTTAATAAAGCACACCCATGAATTGGGATATTAGTGATATATCCTTGCAAAGCAGGAAGCCCCTTTTCTTCACCTTCCCATAAACTCCATATCTGATACTGGGAAAATGTATACATAAATCAAGATAAATCAATTACTCCGGCCCAGAACACATCCCTCTACAAACAAATTATTGTATTGATCAGGTAATAATTACCATGGTCACATAAAAAAATACCTGGAACAGATTGGTCGTTCAGATTATCGATTCTCCTGGACTCTCCTTCACTTCTCATTGTATGACTGTTGTACAGAGCTTGATGATATGGGCTATGCTCTGCACTACTTTTGGGGTTGTGTCGGCATGCCTGTATGGGGTTTATTCATTTTATTTCTCCTTTTTTAAAGCTTGTGTCAAGGTGATTTTCACCAAGTATTCCAAGTCATTCTGTTCTCCGAGTGCACTTTTAGCCTGTACGTTGCATACTCGACCCCATTCACTTTTGCTTCTGTCATGAATGTCAAAATGCATTTGTATTATTCTCTAAAAGCTAGTTATTTTTACTTTTCCTTTGCCTATTTTTGTCAGATTTATTTCCTAAAAGTACTATTGTTTCTCAGTCTCTTGCTCTTAGTTTTTTCATCTCCCCCTCTCTCTCTCTTGCTCTTTTCTCTTTCTAACGCTGACCTTTCCTCTTTCAATGGTGTAACTCCAGGGATGCCTGAGAATGCACCAGCTGTGTAGAACGCTTCATTACCCAGCTATCTGCAGGCCCGTGACCCTAACTCCTGCTGCCCACAGCAACTCTCACCACAGCACACCCGCCCTGACCCCACCAAACCCCATGCAAACTCATTTGCCCTGCTCCAATTGAACCTGCCAGTCTTTAATTTTTACAAGCATAAAGAGCCCTGTATGACTGGGAGAGTTTTTAAATTTACCTCAAACTAAGTGATGGCAGATGTGCATAACTGAGAATCAAAAACAAAATAGATATCGGGACGAGCAGTTTATTCGCTTTGGGAAAATAAGTCACTTGCACTTGAATAAGACTACAGGGAAATTACTATAAAACTTGTGTAACTTGTTTTTAATGGGTTTCTTAATGTTATTGGTCACATTAGGTTTTTACTATATACAGTAATTTATTCTGAAAATGTTTAGTTAGCAGTTGTTTCATAGAGCGCAATGCGTTACATATACATTCACCTACATTGTGTAGATTCCTGGAAAATATCAAATATATAAACTGTATGTATTTATATATAAGTTTCATTGCAGGTTCTAGGGATACAAATGAGTATTTGTTGGGTCTCTGCAGGAGGGTGTGATTGCTAATCAGAGCCTATATAGAAACGTGTTATATCACAAGTACTTGAATACTGCAAACGGACAATTCTCGCACAAACAGAGAACAGAGACACAGCGTGACTGGCCACGCAGTCGTGTCTGTTAAGAAGCCTAAAGAAAGATTCAAGCTCCATAATGATCAGCAAGGATGAGTGATTCTACTGTTGGATCCGGAGTGTGTTAATTGAATGCTGTGAAATAAACATCTTGCAATTAACACAATGTTCATGGATAAACATGCTAATTAAAGTGTTGAGTGCGGAAAACATCATGGGATGGAAAACTTCACACCCAAGCACGACACTATGCCTCCCCCTTCCTCCTCTATGTGCCTTATGGAGCGTATAATGTTACAAGAGAATACATATATGGCATTTGAAATGAAGAAATTCACATAGAAAACCAATCTGTTAATTTGCAATCACAGCATGAACAAAGCATATATTGTTATATTACATGCATGAACACTCAACTCATCTATAGGCTTATCTAATATCCTGCGGATGTACTGAGTATAAGAATACTGTCTGAATGAGATCTGAATATATTTTATTATTATTTGCTAGCTCAGATGTCCTCACATGACATGCACTAACAACACTTTTAGAACACAAAACAGTTTCTAGATAGGAGACGTGTATGAAAAGTCAAGCTATGAAATGAAGAATTAGAAAACTGTTATTTACTGTATATAGTAAATGTATACTTAAATTTGTATACAAATATTCCAACCTTTAAATGTCTAATCAAATTATTGGTTAGGAAAATCATAACAGCTACTGTTGCTATCACTTTCAGTTCACTCATCACACTGGGAACGCAAGGTCAAGTAAAGTGCACTGCATTTTGGCATGTGGTTGGCTCAATCGCCTACTGTGTTGGAGGGAGGAACGAGGAGTTTACACCAGTAAACTTTAATATTCCAACATGAGGAACACACAAGGTAGCCGGGAGACGCACACGAATCACAGAGTGGAGGTTTAATACCGGACGAGGGAAAATGGAACAGGGGAACAGGCTAGAACTCAAATAGGGTAGATAATGAGGGATAAACAGGTGAGGAGGATGAACTAATAATGAAACACACCTGGAAACAATGTACGATCTCGAAGACCGTGTTAGAGCCAGAGTGACAGAGGACTGAGGAGGAGCCGAAGGGATAAAGGAGCCTGACAGAGCCGGAGGGATGAGGTGCATAGTCGGCGACAGACCAAGGCGGAGCAGGAGAGACAAGGGAATGATGGGCCATGGTGGAGAGGAGGGAGCTAGGAGCCATGGTGGAGCCACTGGGTCTACGGGCCGAGGTGGAGTCCGGAGGCGGAGGCCAGGGCTTCTGCAGACATGGTCATGATGGAGGATGGCAGACCCATGGATCTTGCACCATACAGATGGTGGGCTGAGGGTGACCAACAGGGCTGCCAGATGACAGCGGTGAGGAGGCAGGTGGGGCGGGTGGGTGCTTGGTTATTTGTGAGCCTCCTGGCTTTCAGGGCGGGTGTGCACCACCCACACACACCAAAATGCGACTCCAAGTACAGGGAGTGTGACTGACAGAGGAATGACTGGGCTTAACCCAGGAACAGGAGCCCTTTTCAGCCTTCCACATTCCGCAGCTCCTCTCCAGACTCTCACTATCCATGACTCTCTCCCCCGTGGTATGCTCTCTAGCACCTATCTTGCACCTGGTCTGATGTCACAGGACAAGGCTCCGGGGTGATCCTCAGCACTATCATGCTCTCTGGCGATGGCTCATTGGTTGCGGTGGGTTCTGGCTCTTCGTCATTGGTTGTCTCAGGCTTAAGCTCCAAGCAGCAGGGCGATGGTGGGCTGGGCTCTGGGTCTGGCTATGTTCATGATCGGAGATAGACGCTCTCCAGACACCAGATGATTCCTTCACTCCAGCTTGTCTGGTGGTGTCTGGGAGGTCGACGGGGCAGTGGTAATTAGCCCCAATCCAGAATAGTGAGTTCACCACAGCGCCTTCAAACATGTTAAAATGGCATACTCCAACAGGGAAAGGTCCTTGTGGGCAATGGCGGTGAACTTGGTGGGATCCATGGGGAACACAGGGAAAGACAGAAAACAAACCCTATCAAAACACAGAAAACAAATGAAAGGAAAGATGCAAATAAACTATTTAAATGTCCAGTTTTATGTCACAATCGCCTGCTGTGTTGGAGCGAGGGACAAGGAGTTACAACCAGAAAACATTCTTTAATAATCCAACATGAGGAACATGCAGGGAATGCCAGGAGATATACACGTAGCACAAAGTGGACGTTTAATATCGGACAAAGGAGAATGGAACAGGCTAGAACTCAAATAGGGCAGATAACGAGGGGCAGATAGGTGAGGAGTACGAACTAATAATGAGACACACCTCGAAACAATGAACACACAATGGGTACAAGAACCAGAGAAAACGTATATGGATTATGTCACACACGGGGGAAAACACACACAGGGAGTCCATATTTGTGACAATGGTAGTGTGTACTTTATTTTACACCAATGTTGTGCATATTTTGACAAATGTTGTATATCATTTTGGTATTTGCATACTGCACACGGTATACAAAATGCAAAAACAAGAAAAGAACTGTTGTATTCCATTCCAAACATAGCCATAGAGAGTGAGAGAGGTGGAGACTGAGTGAGAAAAGGATATAGATTAAAAAAGACAAAAGATGCACCTTAGCCATCTGCAGTGAACCTGATGTGGCAGGTGGTTAGGTGTCTAACAGAGTCAGGTGTGAACCAGCTGATACTTTGCTCATATCTGTCTCCTTTTTTTTTTTTTTTTTTGCAGTAATGGGGAAGCTACTTTGAAAGCCAAGTTATTCCTAATTTAAAACTGTTTAACTGTACAGAAAAAAATACAATCTGCTAACAGAAAAAAAGTTACTGTAACTACATTTAAGGTACATAAGGGTCCTCCTTTCTATGTATCACCTATCACAGCTTCCATCATGGTTGCCAGATTTTGTAACAATTCTTACCCAATTGGGTTTTGATAGGGGTATCCCGGTAAAATAGATTTTACCAAATTAATATTATTAATAATAAGTGGTTCCAAATCACCAATGTTAGAATGATTTCTGAAGGATGTGACTATGAAGACTGGAGTCATGGAGATGGAATTTTACACTATTACTGTGTTTACCGGTTTTTTTTTTTTTTTTTTTTTTTATTCAGGCTTGAGCTTCTTTCAAAAAGTTACTGAGCCCAAATAGCAGTTTTGAATTAAATATGTCACTACATAAAACTACGGCATTATTTAAATCAATCTGTTAATCAGGAGAATAATTCTAATGAATAATTGTTCATAAAAATGGACCATCTGAACAATTACATGGTTTGTTAATGAAAAATGCACTACACTGAAACAGCAACTGAACAATGTAGTTAAGTTATCGCCAAACTTTTAGTTAGTTTCAGTTTAGTCAATGCACAGCATTTATTCATTCAGGACTGTTCCTAGACATGAGTGACTTTGGAGGCAGAGTTTCATTTCATTTCAATTTAGGCAATTAAAGGAAAGGTCAGGTGGAGAAACAGATGGTTTGCTTACAGCACCGCACCCAGCCCAAAGACACAAAAATACCGTTGACATTTATCCACAGTCTCCAGTGGACCCCGATAAGTGTGTCAGGCAACGAGAGAGAAATTACACGACTGATAAAAAGCTACACTTGGAAACGTGTCTTATACTGTGCCGCCGTGTTAGATGTCTATCATGTTCACTCAAGGAGGCAACCGCTAGATTCAAAGTAATCATTTTTCACAGGGTAGGCAGTAATGACTTCGGGTTAACGAGAATACGGTTGGGAGAAAAAGCAACTGATCGTGAACAAGATTTGGGGGGAATAAAAGCTAAAGGAAGAAATTGTGAAAATTACGATTATGCAAATGGGAAATTTAAATTTCAAATCTAAATGTTAAGGCTGGGTTCCTGCAGTAAGGGCAGCAGGTAATGATGCCACTGGTGGGAGAAAGTGTGAGCCCCAGTGGGGTGGGGGAACTGGAATTTAAAGAAGCATAAATTTCTCCTTGTTAGGCGATGGATAATTAAAATGAAAGGAAGCTGCTCTCAGGCAGAGGCAGGACAAAAAGTCTCCCCTGAGGCGGGGAGGACGGAGTGTGTCTTAGCGTAGGCAAGACAGCAAGCAGAATGTTGTCTCCTCAGAGCAGCAGGAAAAAGACATAGAACTGTTAGTCAGAATGCTGCCTAAGGGCTCACGGCTGTTCTTTCTTCCTTCCTCCCTTCCCCTCTCTCTCTCTCCCTTTGTCCTTTCTTTTCTCTTTTTGACCTACTCTCATTCTCCTTGCCTATGTGCAGCTGTATATAGCTGGTCCTGATGAGCTAATTCAGCACAGAGAGGAGACGGGATAATTCTTTTCCTGTGAACAGGTACCTTTGTCTGCTTCAGCATCCAGAGACTCTGAATATGCAGTGGGAGTCGTGCCACCTCCTCTCTCCATGGTAACCCCAGCCTGGTCCAGCCAGCCAGATGAGGACAAAGTCTGTGTGTGGGTCCCTGGCTTTCATCCATTCATTTTAGCAGTACTCTTTACGTGATGCATATTTTGTTCGTGAAATATCAGATCTGTGTGAAAATATTTGCTAGACAAGTCACATTTCTATAGTTCTTTATGTAATACAGATTGTTTCAAAGCTGCTTCACTGCAATAAAGTAAAACATAACAGTATTAACATTGCAAAATTCTTTGATTATAAAGAATGTTTCATTTTAATTTTAGCCCTGAAAAGACAACTTTGTCATTATTCAACTCAATTCAGTTAATTTCTTATTTAATTTGGTTTAATAATGCCAGTGTTGCAAAGTTAATCAGTTATGGAACAAATTTAGTTCAATTACATTAAACATTTGGTCTAGAAACCATTTTTACTCAAATGTTACTGGTATACCATTATACATTTTAAAGTGAAATGTACTCCAAAAATCACTTTTATTTAAAATATTGACAACATTACTTAACTTGAGTCGGTTCAGTGTTGTTTCACTTCAGTTATTTAACATTGCAAAGTTCATCACTGATGAAACAAGTTAATTTCAGCTATCAGTAGTGTTATTATCCATCTCAATTCAGTTAAAGTTTTTTGATCTCATCCGACTGCATTTAAATTGTTATTAATAATAATATTATTATTTTAACATTACATGAAATAACGATAAAACCAGCTATTGCACTTGTCACTGTTTTTTAAAGTACATCCTGACATTTCAGAGTGGTTGCCTCAGTGAATTTCAGCTCTGAGGTGTGTGGGCTGAGGTAACATAGACCACACGATTTCCAGAGCTTTCACCATACAAACAGAGTCTGTCATATCCCTTTCCTGTTTAGAAGTCGTCGGGAGATGGGTGGCCTCCGGGTTCAACCAAAAATATGGAAACTTGAGCTTTGAGTTACTGTGGCCTGGTCCAGACCAGACCGGATAAACCTGGTAATGCGTAGACATTACATGTATTACTGAGAAAAGCCACTGGGAAGACATTTTATTAACCAATTGCCCCCTAATCCAGGACTGACCTTGCCAATCCCTGAGCCCAAAGAACCAGCTGCACTCCATATGTCACTCAACACCTTCTGGGCTAATTTAACTAAGACCTAAATGCACACACACTCATACATGTACATGGCCACTTCATGTCTTCAAGCCAAATACCCCCTCTCAAATCATATGCATCATAAAATTTTATGTCATACAGTCAGATTGAGAAAGTACACAGCTGTCTAAAGTAGTTTGCTTGTCTATGTAGAATTATGAACCACATAATATTCTAAAGGTAAGGCGCAAACTACACAAATAGCTAAAACAGTGCTAGCTTTATGGAAATATCAATAACTTAGCGGAAACACTATTTGTGTGATTAGGCTGGAGTAAAATAAATAAATAAGCAACAAGAAAATACAGTTTGTACATGTGGGTTTAAAAGAAAAACCATACCTGTACATGCAGAATAGTTATTAAGTCAACATAAAACAGGATCCACAAGCCATTTTACTTTCATAATGTGACGCATTTCAGAGTGATAAGGATATTTAGTGAAGATTTTTTTTTAACACTTTAAGGTTCAATTTAGTCAGATTATACATCGAATACATACATATATATATATATATATATATATATATATATATATATATATATATATATATATATATATATATATATATATATATATATATATATATATATTAAAGGATTCATTAATCCAGGTTAATTTTAATTTATGAATATACTGGTGCTCATTAATAATACACTTAAACTTTACAACTTCAATATGTTTAAAAAACATCTGAATTTGGAAATTAAAATTAATCAGTGATGTTGTGGAGATGGAGTCTTGATTTTATCTTTATGGAAACGATCACAAAATAGCAAGTTAATCACAGCTTAATGGAAAATTACTAAAACCAACATATTTTCTTCGGGATAATGTACACCAATGAATCTTGCTAAAAAGACCATTTGCATGTATTAAGAAAGTTTATAGGATTTTAAATGTAAAGTTTATGTTGAGTTTGCAATGCAGTATTTTGCTTATGATTTTGTTGTTATGTTCAGAAACAGATGCAAGTTTTTAGTTATGACCTCGTTCTCTCTCCTACAGGTGAGAAATTCACTCCTATACAGCTTGAACTTCAGTTACATAACCACTCTTAAAGCCCTTCCTCTGAGGTCTCAGCTGTTATTCTAAACTCTGGGTGACCAAATTGTGTCCTCCTCAATCCATTTTGATTCTTCCTCACTGAACGAGATACGGCATCTATCACATAGGTATCACAGGCTTTGTGTGAGGTCCTTGTTTTTATTCTTATTTCATGGTCTTGCTCTCAAATTTCCCATCATGCCCTCCATCTGGCCTGCACCCCCAGCAGGTGGCATAGGCAGGCAGATGTGTTTATTCTGCCATCAATTCAGGCTGAGGAGGAGTAAGTTCTGTTTTTGGAACAAGTTTTTAACCTTGACAGACACCTGTAAATGCATGTGAAAGTTTGGTAATTCTAGTATAGCTATCTATTTATCCACCCTTTTCTTGTCATAAAAAAGGGCGTGGTCATTTGTAAATGACATGGGTCTGGCTTCTGCGTTGAAGAAAAAGGTGGATATAACTCACATTAAACTTCTTCCATGTCAACTTCTTTTTTTTTTTTTTTTTTGTAGATCTTATTATTCGATTTATTTTAAGATAAGGAGATCAGATTGCATCTGCTTCTGTGATAAAGGAAATATTAAGTCCATATTCATGACGTTGAGTAGGGGTCTAAATATAGACCGTGTTCCCACTCTTTCCTCAGCATCTTATGCTCTTCCTCTTGTGCATAAGCAAAGGGAAGTTCTGTTAGCCAGAGCCGATTTATTCGTCATTAAATATAACAGAATAACTGGCATTATCCACAAGTTCCATTCATTAGAGGCCCTAATCACAGCGAATAATTAAGCAGATAATAATGACACTTTGCAATCTGCAAAATGAAAACCAGCTCTTATCTTCAAAACCAGGAAGCATTTTAATGAAACTATGCATTCATTTTATATCAAACTAGGATTCCAGTGTATACAAATGCTACATCAATGTCTAGATGTATTACCTTCATATCAGTTATAATGACTACAGATTTCAAAACAACCCCAGGGCTTTTAAACAGCACTCTAACTTTAAGAAAACTAAAACAAATCACAGAAACACTTATTAATCTTCATTATTTAGTATTGTAAATTAAATACAATTGGATTAAACTATTTTACTGGTAATGTCTGTGAACTTAGCTTGTAAAGTTTCTTAAATAATTCACAGTCACTCTTTTGGATTTAAACATTTTGGTAAACTCAGATGTGCTGTAGCCTACGCAGGGCTCAATCCCCCAATGGATAAAAACAAAAAAGCATCCCCACTTTGAAACTACCATCCCCTTTAATTAGCAAATTAAATGTTACAATTCTCTTCTTATGATAATTCACAAACTAAGTAATGACGAATGGCCAATCAGAACTCTGTACTATTACAAGCTGCACACAAGCAAGTGTCCATCATTTTGCCTGTAAAATGTTTCAAGCACAACTTTTAAAGTTCTTTACAAAGAAAAAAAGAAGGAATGAGTTTTCCTTGATTAGAATTTAAAGACCCTCTGACAAAATGTCATTTTGTTGTAGCCTATGTAGTACTGTGAGGGACTGAAGAGTATATCACTGATTTTGCAAAAAAATCCATTCACTTGTTTTGATTCTAATTGATTCAGTCGTTGTGAACCAATCATTTGATTTGAATTATTCAATAAATATTATTTATTACTATGGATTTTCTGCCACCTACAGGTGGTTTATTGTCGTCTTTATTTATCCATGACAGTTCTAAACTAGCCAAGCTGCCAGTACAAAAACACATTAATCAAAATATTGTTTTTAACAGTTAGCAGTAATGACCCAAATTCATTAAAATATTAAAATAATAGTTAGTTTAATAAGGCTAATTTTCCATTAAATTCCACACAATTTTTGTAATCATTGTGTAAAATTACATACAGGACAAACCCCAACCCCACACCACATCATCCCGTCTGGACACAACATAAAAACAGACCAAATACAAGAACACGTCTTGGGAAAAACACCGAAGTCTACCTCCACAGCTGGACAAACTCAATTGCAAACTAGATTGCTGTGAAGTACATTAAAGGTCAGTGATGGGATTATGATATCTAAATACAAAATATGCTGACTTCTGAAGCCACTTATTCAGAGACATATCAAAAATTAATTTAGGCAACAAAAGACAAAACAAAAAATTGAGGTCAAAAGACATGCTAAACATGCAGGAGAGAGGGAACATTTGTACATCATGCCTCAGTAAAGTAAGTGACTTCCCTCATTCTTCAGACTACATTTAGTTATATGCTGTCATTCTCTATAACTTGCACTGGCTGGGTTTTCATGGTAATGACTTAAAATAATCATAGTGCACTGGGGCAGGAATTGTGCACTGACCATGACAAGCTCAATAAAATAAGAGAGTTGTTCTTTGCCTTTGACTCACGTTTTGAGTCAGAAACTTCTTACAGCTTTAAACCTTAATTTGCTCCTCTTTTTAGGAAAAGCTGTAAGTTAACCTTCATGCTTTTATGTTTGGGTATAGCTTAGATCTTGTAAATTAGAATTCAAACCTTGAAAGACTTCCTTTTTTGGTGTAGCATATCTTATTTGCTTGAGCTCCATGGTTACTGGCCCTGTTGTCAGTCTCAACTTTTCTGACTTCAATATTGACTTCCACAAAGATCTTTGCCCCTTTTGTGTGGCCATCACATCCTAGCTGGCTGCTAAACTCTCATGACACATCTATCATGGTATACAGCTGTATGAGCGCACATTAATTATCTCATCACTCTCTGTAGTGGAGGGAAATTACGATGGCGTCCAATGAAAAGTGGTTGAGTGATGCACAGATGGAGGCCCGATACTCCCACCAACGTCTTGAAAGGTTTCTTTAATTAACAGTCAGCTCATGATGAAGAGATTCTGCTCTGGCAAAAACTGTAGCCCACAGCTGCCCGAAACTAATTTTACAGTGTAGTCGCTTCCCAGAAATAATTAATTTCCCTACATGAATCCAATTGGATAGCCACAGTAACCTTTCAGCGTGACTAGAAGGCCATGCATGGGCAGTGATGATTCTCTGTGCTGAAGTATGAGGAGAAGAGTGTCCAAATTTGGCTAATTTACATGTCATACACATTCACAAGGTACTCTGGGGTACACAAATGTATTTATGCAAATAAAACGGATTAAATTGTGCTTGCTCCAAAAAAAAAAAAAAAAAAAAAAAAAGTCAACAGCTTATATCCACACTGAAAAGTTAACTTATGCGTCTCACGTCTGAGATGTATTCAAATGCTTTTGTATTGTTATTCAGAATGAGTCAGCTTGACAGGTAAGGGAGAAAATGTACAGTTTGGCCCTGCTAATTTAACTTTAGTAATATTAATCTAATATCCACTTTTATTCCTCAGAGCAGGAAAGTGATTACTGTCAGCACAAATGTTAAACCTGAGCTACCCACTTCTTTTTCCATGTATCTGTCTACCAAATGTTTCTACCTTAAATAACAATGTCCAAAAAATTACAGTGGATTTTGATAGACCATTTCACAAAAATGGTGCTTCCTACGACTTTCATTAGCATATGCATAATCAACAGAGAGTAGCTGATACCAATTTTACTATGATTTTTACTATGAAATGTTACTAACATTTTTCTAAACACATCTACTCTGCTGGTATGTCGTAAGTACACCATCTGGCTGCAAAGAGCATCTTTCTTAATTAACAGCCAAGAACATTGGAAAATAGTGTTACAATCCTCCCCGTCTGGACAGCTATGATATTTCTAGAATTTGTAGATTTTTTTTTTTTTTTTTTTATGTTGGTGAAAAGCTTGTGTTGATGTCAAAATCAAGAAAACATGGTGATTCAGATGAGGCCAGTTGTACAATTTAATATGATGTCAAATTATTACACAAGATTAAACTACAAACCACACATAAAATCACTTTCTTACCTCAAAATAGTTTTTAATATATATATATATATATATATATATATATATATATATATATATATATATATATATATAATGTCCTATTATATTGACTCAGAGGCTTACAACTTCTCCCATTATCTCAGAAGGTTGCTGCTCATGTATCAGTGATATTTCACCCCTTTAGTTCATTACTAATTGGAAGAAATTATGGTGTTACAACTTCACCACATGTTACAACATGACCCAGTCTCCTGTACTATTATTATATTCAGTCACATGTAGTCACTAGAAATATCAATGGGGATTATTCAGCACAACCACCCACACCTGAACCTACGCTCATGCCTCTCTCTTCCCTTTCTCCAAAATTGTGCTTTCTTACTTCCTGGGACAGAGCAGATACAGTATCTGCAATTTTCCTGTCATTGTGCAAGACATGATGTTCTACTGGTTAATTAATGCAAAGTCACCAGCAGGGGGACGGGGAACGGAGCTTGGCTTTCAGACAGATGAGCCAAATGGTTCTTTGTCAAGGCCGGCTGGGAGGTGTGAAAAAAAAAAAGAAAAAAAAATTGAGAGAGGAGGCTGTCATATTGGTATGTGACTCACCGGATGTCTTTTCAGTCTGAGGCTGGAGTATGACCTTTTGAGAGCCCTGTCCACCCACAGCAATCCAGCAATACTTTCTTCAGATAATAATTTCTCACTGTGTCTGCCTGTCGTTTACGCTCAGAAACACAGGATCATAAATAAGTTCGCCCTGGAAGGACTGCCATAGGGAGAGGGAGAGAAAAAGCCTGAGGAAAAGAAGCAAAAAAAAAAAAAAAAAAAAATGAACGAGAGAAAACAAGCTTGTAGCAGCAATCTGAATTTCTGTGAAGAGCGTTCCATCTTGTACATCATAATATCTGGGGAGGATGTGATGTGTCTGTGAAATGCTTCTCGGCAGAAGTTGAATTTTTTGAAAGCTAGCTGAAATGAGAGTGCAGAACTGGCCATCTTTTCTCAATAGCACCCCTGCAAACATGTGACTGTAAAAATGTTAATCAAAATGTGCATATTTACTAATATACAAGATATAACATCACTATATTTAGTGTCAGGGTATTGCATTCTCATCAACCTGGAGCAAAAATCAAACAGACCTTCTTGCCTTTTGCTCCTAGTAAAATGAATGAGTTAAAATTTCCAGTTCATACATTCAGTCAGTTAATAAAACCATAAATAAACTGATAAATAATAATGATAATAATGATAAAAAAAATAAAATAAATAATAATAATAAAGTGTTAAAATAACACTAGGGTGAGTAAGTGGTCACATAATTGTATATTTGTCTTTCTGGGGAAATGTAGGGTCCTATGAAATAAGTTTTACTTTTTGCAAAATTCCATTTAATTTGATCAATTTATATTTAATTTTATAAAAAATTATGTTTTTTCTAGACTCTGTTTTAATGGTTAAATTAAATTTTATTAATTAAGGCCCAACATAATGTATATTAAATGTTTCCCATTAGTTTTCTGGATTCCATTTATATTTATTAAATATTATAAATATTATAATATTTATTAATAAATTAATAATCAAAAGCACCTCTAATTAACTGATTTCATCACACACACACACACACACACACACACACACACACACACACACACACACATATATATATATATATATATATATATATATTTTTTTTTTTTTTTTTCTTTTTTCGGCTAAATAAATAAAAAACACTTTTGATGTTTAATATTTTTATGGAAACAGTGATATTTTTCAGGCTTTTTTGATAAATAATAAAATAATAAATGTCTTTACTGTCATTTTTGTTTAGTTTAATCTGTCTTTGCTGAATAAAAGTATACATTTAAAAAAACAATATTCGTACTGACCCCAAACTTATGGACAGTAGTGTATGTTGATGGATCACCCGCAAAAGCTTTATGGTGCTACCTGTAAGGAAGCTAGAAAGAGCTTGGAATAGAAGTGTTATCAGATACAATAAAATCTGATTTCCTTGACGTTATATAGCAGGAAGCTGAGTAAGTGGGCGGTTGTTGAGATGTTGAACTGGACAGTGAATACTGCACCAAGATTTCTGGCTGGCTGTATTGTTGTTGAGCTCGTAATTCCTAAAGCATCAGATTCAGCTCGGTATGGTGACAGTGAGGCACAGTGTGAATTACAGCTCATTTACTTTCTCTTTCACCATTTCAAAGAAACAGCACTATAGATGTTAGCACTACAACTATCGCCATAAAGACACACTTGAATTACAGTCACAGAAATACAGGCAAATGGGTACGAAAGTGCCTTATGAAATGAACTGCAATACAAAATTATTTTAATAATAGTGAATGTCAACAAATCTCCCAGCAATGTAAGCTTGCACAAAGGCTGTCTAATGAAAAGAGCTGCCCCGGGCAGGATAAGCAGTGTATTAGCAGTGAAGAGTAACAACACTCTAATGATTACAATTATCAACGTTACTTTCCATTTCAAAAAAAAAAAAAAAAAAAAGAAGACTTCCTTTGTTAGCTTTGAAAACCTTTGTAAGTCTTTAAATTGGAGTAAGATGATTGTCAACATTGACATCAATGGGACAGAGTTTCCTCTAGTGGGTGAAGTGAATCTGGGTTTCAGCACACACATCATACCAACTTTAAAGGCAGGCTGTCATGCATGTTTTATCAGAAGCAAAAAAACAAAACAAAAAAACACACACACACAAAAAAAAAACAGGATATATCCACGGCCTTGCATGCTTTGACAGGGAGCAGCCATCCATCAAGATGGAGCTCTGAAGCAGTCGGCATAATTTGGGTGTTGAACAACGTGAGCAGCTTGGATGTGTCTGATGACCAGCTAATGAACGAATCGGTATTCTGATTGTGAGGTCCGCATGTGCCGTCTGACATTTTGTTTTTCCTGTCTACACACTGGCTGCCAACTTTACGGCCAAATCGGATTGTGGTCCACGGTAAATTTCCATCGTCATACTCTTACATGAGCAAATGAGTTTTTCTCATTTGTAAGAGCATGGAGGCCCAATCTCAAGGAACAAAGACTGCCGACCGAATGACTGGAACTCGTAAAAAAGCACTATGTATGTAAATATATTTTATTGCACCACTCTTGAACTTATTTTTGAATATAAATAAGAGGGGTGCAGTCTATATACATGCATAAGCTATACGCCTATACATCTGGATCTGCATTCATAGGGGATAGCGATCTGCGAGGAAGCCTTGGATTAAAATTTACATCTCTACAGAACATCCCTGAACTTTAGAGGACCCAATGACACGCTTATTGTTTACTCGTGTTCACTGTCCTTTATAATGTGGCCCCAAACACATATTTCTTATAGCACCTCAGCTGGGCATTCAAGCCCAGACCAGATGAACAGTGAAGTCTAATGTAATACCAGCTCAGTGACAGCAGTAATGGGTCATAAATCCCAAGTTCAGGTAGGGTTTGATTGTAAATCAAAGGCCCAGACTACAGAGCTGATTTAAATCCATCACAGACTGGTGCAAGGTTTTAAAGGTTTTTAAAGAGAGGCGGGATACTTTATTGCCTAGGAAATGGTCTGTCCTTAGTTCAGCACGTCAGCACATTGTGGGAAGAGCATATGGCACAGAGCGAACATGTGGCACTTTTAAATCATGTATGCTAATCTGATAGCGGCGGGTCGGGTTTTGAATGGCATTTCTCGCTCAGGCCGATCTCTGTCACCACTTGTAGAGAGATGGCATTTAAAAAGAATGCTCACTGTCAATGACAGTCCGGCTTAGCGTTTGAGCTCACGTGAGGTCCTCATACTTTGACATTTGGCGGTTGGCTTCTTTTCACAGCAAGGTCACCATAAAGATAAAAATAATCTCCTGTGACAAATTTTAGAGCCTCACTCTACTGCTCCATCATCTTTTTTGAAAAATTGTTCCAGATAATGCTGACTCAAAGGGAATTCTTTGATAGGTCTGATGAATTGTCTTGTATCTGTAATTTAAATGGCTCTATCGTCTGTTTAAGGAGGAAAATAACTGTATGAAAGGGCCTCATGGGATTCCAGATTTGGACAAATCCATGAAAATGTTATCACAATAGATGATAACTGCCTGGGCACCCACAATTCAATTATTCCAACAATTTCTGTGCAGATTGAAAGTTACTATTTTAACCCCTTATTTTACAATAGCAACTTACTACCCATAACCATAATTACAAACAACCCAGAGCCTTCTAGAGGTAATATCAACCGGAGGTAATGGCCTGTGCACTGACAGTTTGTAATCAGACAGGTACAGTTACTGCATTTTGTGGAATACCCTGTGATCACTTCATATCTGTCTTGTAAAATAATATCTCACATTTTAGCACCTCAGGCATCTCAGTTCAATACATGAGTATTGTTTCATCCGTCAAACAGGGTCTACATGGATTTGCAGAGACAATGCAGATAGATAGATAGATAGATAGATAGATAGATAGATAGATAGATAGATAGATAGATAGATAGATAGATAGATAGATAGATAGATCACAATAATAATAATCTGCAATCTGCATTATCCACAATAATACACTGAATTTATACTGAATCTTATATGTGTCATAGAATATATGTCTTGACAGTTTATAACAGAATGATTATTATGCCATGATCCTAGTTATTCATCATAAATGTCATTTTGCATGCTGCCTTTCATAATTTATACTGCACAGCGGTTAAGGCAATTATGTATCTGTGAGCATCAGGTTATTATAGCAAAAAATAATAATTTGGCACCTAAAAATGATATGGGCGTTTCAGCACTGACAAGAAGACAAAGTCCTTTGCAAGTAATTTTCTTTTTTTTTTGACATACAAAAGTTATGAATCACTGAATCATTGTGAGACGTAGCCAGTGATCTAAACTAGGAAAACAGCTTAATGAGGATGTCTCATTTCAAATTTAAAAGTGCAGAAAAATATATATTTATTTGTTCCTCTGTGTGTTTGCATGTACTTTCAGGGACATGCACATTAGAAAAACCTCTGGCCTCAAAATGTTCAGGTTATATCATGATCCTCAACCCCACTCAAAGATCATATATTTACTTACGAAAGCTTAAAACTTATGGTTAATGAACATTAAATTTCTGTAATCCTGTTTGTACACCAGAAAAACATATTGGGCTCCTTGCCATAGTATAGATGTGAAAACATAATAATCAATGCAGCCTTCAGCCCTAAATATTACTCATTCTAAGTTAACTTGAGAAGGGTATGCCTATTCCCAATTGTAAGATGCTTTTGGCATTATAGCATTCAGTTTTAATGATAGGAACTGTGAGTGTACTGTAATCTCTTTAGAGGGTTGAGGTCTTATTCACTCTCAAGAATCCTGGTCTGCCAAAGGCTTGAAATGAGAGATGGTGAGGTGTACCGGGCCACTACACCTTCTTTGTTCACTATGTCTGTGGTATCTTGCAGGCTCAATTTCAATCAGAATTTTAGATGCCATGTCATGTCCTATAAAGTCCCCTTATGATTCCTGTGTGCACAAACCACCGCAATTGGAGTCATAACATGCTCCGGGGGCAGTACACATAGTACATGTTGAGAAGAGTGTTTTCCCTGCATTTGTAACTCACTTTTGTTGAGGTAAGAAAACAAACACGAACAGCCCACTGAAATCTGCCATCTAATTCAGCCTTTCTTAAGGGCCAACAGTCAGACTTGCTATATTTCAGATGGCTACGTGGTTCAAGTGGAAACGGTGCAATATTAATTACACTGGACAGTACTCATTAAAGTAGTGCTCTTGGTCTGTGTATTTGGTCAATATTTGCCTCTCTATATTTACAAGTGGTTCCAGTTTTTAATTGCTCAGGCAATATTTATACAGGTTCCAAAACAAATTACCAAAAAGTGTATACATGTATGTATCTATATATTTGATTCATTTATTTATTTTATTTTTTATTTTTTATTTGAAATCTATATCTAAGGGTGGGCAGTACTGTATGACCAAAATCTTATATCATGAAATAAGTATCACAAGTAATTTTATAACCCAATAATGCTATCTCTCTCGCTATCTCTCTCTCTCTCTCTCTCTCTCTCTCTCTCTCTCTCTCTCTCTCTCTCTCTCTCTCTCTCTATATATATATATATATATATATATAGTTGTTGTTGTTTTTTATTTTGATAGCACAGGATCACAAAACATAGGCTTTTATGATAGCAAAAGTTTTGATACAACAGTTTTTTCAGAATTCCTGTCACCAGTGGCAATGCCACAAAAAGGAGAGAAAACATCAAACTCATTGAAGATAAGTAAACAGTCTAATTACAAGCAAAATATGAAATACTACATACTTTGTGTCACCTAATTTAATCAAAATCACTTCTGGTTTTATCTGTGTAATATTTAATTTAGTATGCAGTAAATTCAATATTACAAACTGTGCAGTGTTTTTGATAAAAATTTTTCTTATTAAATTACGAAAGGGATTTAATGCAATCCAATGAGAGTTTTTCTCTCAATATTGTTTGATATATTCAAAACCAAAGCCAGAACAACACACCAAATCTGCAAAACCATACACTAATTATAAACCTTTGACTCAGTTTTTAATTTCATAAAGCACTTTTTGCAAAAAATACAACACATAATTCTCCTTTTCCTAGCGTTTATACCGTATTGGCGCAGGGTCCCCTGTTTGGCACATCGCTCTCAACTTCTTCCGGTCTAGGGCATCTCAGGGGCAGCATTGTTTTGTTTCATATCTTGCTTGATCCGGTCCATCCATCTCTTCTTCAGTCGACCGATCAACCGACCTCAGACATCAGAACTCGACCTTCTCCAAGTCCAGGAATGTCATGTGGACTTTTTCTCTCTCACTCTCTGTATTTCTACACATGTAGACAGTCAGCATGGATATCATCGTTATTTCTGCATAACTTGACAAAACTGCACTGATTGGGATGGTTCTGGTGATACTTCGGAGACTTTCATAAATTTTCATTGTATGACACAAAAGGCAGAAAGGTCTGTAGTTGGTAAATTCACTGACATCATCTTTCCCATCCAAATTGGCACAGTGACACTGGTCGTCCAGGTTCTAGATGGCTTCTTTTCTGCAGTCATCATATTGTAGAGTAATGCCAAGATATCAGCACCCCACCGGCCCATTAATTTCCAGACTTCAGCTGGAATATCTTCTGGTCCTGACGCTTTGCGATTCTTCATTTTCTTTATGGCTGCCAATTCTTTGGCTACACTGATTGGTGGGACGGGTCCATAAATGGGCTCAGGGCTGGGAATCGATGGATGTGAGAACTCTTCATTGGAAATCCATGAGAAATAGTCTCACCATCGTTGTAGGATGGCTGATGTTTCTCAACGTAGCAGATGGTTTGCATCCTTAACATGCACCGACTTGTGATGGAAGCTAGTAAGGCGGTAGATCTTGTTCGCCCCTTCCCGCGTATCCAAGACCCTTTGTCATACAGGTCATTGTAATGTTTTGCATAAGCTTTTGTTACTGCAAGCTTCGCAACTGATGTAAGAATCTTGTATTGCTGCAAATCTGTGTCCAGATGTGTTCGAAACCAGGCCTCATAGGCCATTTTCTTAGCCTTAATTGTTGCTTGAATTTCCTCTGTCCACCACCAAGCTGCCTTGTCAGTAAACCGCCTTAGCTGCCTCGTCTTTCATAGCACACTGATGGACATTTTATGAATATGGGTGGTGATAACATTGCAGAAAGTCTCCACTGGTTGTTCAAAGTCAGTGTTAATGGCATTGAGGGCTGTTGCCAATTTGTTCTTGTGTTCAAACCATTTCCACCATCTAATTCGCTCATGCTCTGTCCTCTGCACATGTAGTAGTTGTTGCAGACACATCCAGACATTGAAGATGAGCAGCTGGGGAGCTTTATCATCTGAGAGGTTCACCTTGGCATCAAGCACTAGCCTCAAATCTCGGCGACATAGCATCCAAAAGTTGATCTTTGTGAAGCACTCTCTGGAATAGGTTGAGAGGGTCTCTTCTTAAAAAAGGTGTTAGCGATGGCACAGTCATGCAAATCCCCAATGATCAGGACATGCTCATCTGCTCCAACACATCCTCTGGGCTGCCAGTGTGGAGGGCAAATAATATGAATGGTGGTTGAGCCCAGGATAATCGTAACTGAGTTAAGGAAGTCAAAGATATTATCAACCTCAATGACATTTTCCAGGAATTGTTTGCTGATTACCACAACTATTCCATTTTGGGTTGTCTTGATGCCATAGTAGATGATCTTATATCCCTTTCCGATGTCCCTGGCCTTGGCTAGCTTCCATTTTGTGGAATACATCCAATGTCCACTCGCCGGTTCTTCAGGAAGTTTGCTAGTTCGGGGCTGCGCCCCTTGAGCTTATCGATGTTAAGTGTGGCCAGTCAGATTTTCTTATTTACTAACGTCTTTAACCTCACCTGTCCTTGGGCAGGTAGCCCTTGCCAATTTCTCACCATAGTATAGTCGGAGGCTAGTTGTATTTGAAGTGACTGAAAGAAAACCCCTGGTTGATGCATCACTCTGCCTGATACTCTGGGAACCCTTACCTTTTGCCAGGGGGTTACCCTGTTACCAGCTGGCACCACAAGGAGGTGGTGATAGTTTTTTTGCCAGCACAAAAGCAAAAATATATATTTTTTAATTATTATTTATTACATTTTATATTTATTACATATAGTCTTGTTTCACATGGAGTGTTAAAAAATCTGGAGATTATAAAGCTATTAAGTCCATAAATTAATAATACACTTTTGCTGGAAAACAAGGTCATAAAATGCAAAAAGGTACTGCCTGGTTTTAAGTTTTCTTACTGTTGATTATATATATATATATATATATATATATATATATATATATATATATATATATATATATATATATATATATATATATATAAATCATAAAAAAGAAATATAACATCTAATTTGTTCCATGTTTTTTACATTTTAACAGTAAAGCGTAAACAGTACCTTGTTTGCCAACAAATGAAATGAATTATTTACATTTAATTGGTTATTTTTTAAAGGATTAATTTGATTATCACTGTTTTATATAATACATTTATATTTTAAAACAGACAACTCTGAATTTCTGAAAACGAACTCAGAAAAACATTTTATAAAACACGGTGCATGTTGTGCAAAACATGGTTGAGTCATTCCAGTCTGTCCTGGTAGCTGCATGAGAAGAGAAGAGGACAGAAATGAACCAAACTACAGGCATACTGTAATTGGCTTGCTGAGTCGATGGTGAAAAGAGTCTTAAACAAAGGTGCTGTGACATTTAGAGGAGACCTTTGCTTACATCCAGCACAACATTTTCAGCTGGAAAATGGACTCTGATTAATAATCCAGACTGTAACGTGATGCCTCATTCGTGAGAGGCCTTTTACACGGTGGGGAACATGAGCAATGACGGCACGCCGCACAACACTGATTAAAGTCAAAGTGTCCATCGATGACTTCAAAGACACAAGAAGGAAGAGACAGAGTAATGGAAGCTTTACTACTGTATGTCTGCCACGCCACCACTAATGGCTCTAAGATTCCTAGTCATTTGGCAGCATAAGCCCAGCGTCAACATTTTTCACAATTAATGCAGGACAGATCTTAATATAGAAGGTAAACGGCGACAGCATGGCTGCGTTGGAGCCAGACAGAGTGAAAGATGCAGGGGGAGTGAAATGGAAAGCCTGCTGAAAGCCTCTCATGCTGGGGTGAATAAACACTCTCCCGCGTGCTCAGAGCCCTAAAGAGTCTGGTCCTATGAATAACCCATCTTGCTTCTTAGCTGCTCTGAAATTGCCTGAGATGAGCTAGTAGCATGTCTGTTTTTCTCGGGTCGGGTTTTCTATTTCGTCTTCTCCCAAAGGCACCTCGATGATCACGGCCGAAGAGACACATCAAAAATTCCACCAACTCACACAGGGCTGTTGGCAGCAGGAGAGGAGACTCTTTTTCTTCAGAAATCCCTTGACTAGCAGCGCACGCCTGTGTGCAGGAGATGAAATGAAACAACCCACCACAGAAACTTTGTGCGGACCATTTCAACACAATATCAGCAGCTCTACGAGCCTGCTGTGAAAACCTACGACCTATAGCACCATGGCCTCTAATGAAGAGGATGTGAACGCCTGCGATGGCAGCCATTTTGATATTTGCCCATCGGCTGCAACGTCTGATCTCTGTCCATTGCTGTCTCTTTTCGATCTCTCAATCAGACATCAGAACTCGGCATAAAGGAGGCCCACTGTGGCCTAGGGTCAGTGTGAGAGTGTCACATGCCATTCCTGGATTTATTAATCATGATCATCCATCCGAAATCAATCATGGCACTTAAAAAAACTAGCATTTAGTGAAAATAAATATTTATAGGAATTATAAAATTAACAATTTAAAATGGCAAAACTAAAAATTGAGCATTCTTTTGTGAAATTTTGTAAAAAAAAAAAAAAAAAAAAACATGATTGATTAGCACTGATTTTGCCAGTTTTGTTGTTGTTGTTGTTGTTTAAAATAGATGGTCAACCCTGCTTCTTGATTTTACATTTCTTCAGATAATCAGGACTTTGGGGCTCATAAAAAAATATAGGTGTGTGACAGCAGTTTGGGAGTAAATTTTGCGGAAAGTGATTAAGATTTCCTGATAACAAAAATATGTATATAATGTTCAGTGGTTTGATTGTTTAGTATTTGGCAAAAGACAGAAGTTGCTCAGATTTTAAAACTGTGGTGTTTTTTTTTTTTTTTTTTTTTTTTTGTTACTGAAGTCAAACCTCTATCAGAGAGGTACAGGCAATTACAACAAAACCTTCCATGCATGAAATCCTAGCTGGCTCTTATTGATAAATTTCCGAACACTTCCAAAGACTTTTCGAATTACCTATCCCCTTATTAAAACTTCTCTCATACATTTTAATTTTAGTCAGAGTTCACTGGATGGGAGTCTACATGCACTTGAGAGGATAGTGGATGCCCACATGCACAGACAGGTTTCATTTATCTCTCACAGAGGAAATGGAAGGTGCTTCATTATACAGAGAGAGAGAGAGAGAGAGAGTGAGATGCTAACACGCACATTTTGAAAGACTGAATCCGCTCTCCCCCTCTCACAAGCCATTTCTCCCAGCACGGATGAGTGCCATTCTCTTTCAACCCTCTGAAGGTCAGATAAAAACTGTTTTTGAAGAGTGCAGACTGCAGAAATCTTCCTCAGAACATCCTCTAAGGGATAGGTTTCATTCCTAATCAAGCCATAATGAGATCTTCTGTCTGAGGGAATAAATATTTTCCTTAAAACTAGGCCACTGCTCTCAGAACACTTTTAATAAAGACAAGGAGAATCACAGAATGAGTGACATGCATAGCCAGATTTGGTGAGGTTTTGGACCACACTTTGTTCAAATGTTGTTCATTTTGGTGTCAGAGGCAGCTTGGACAGGTAATTCTCAAACATTACAGTCCAAGTAATACTTTCAATCAAATCAAAGCACCCAAATACTGCCAGCATCAAAGACACACACAAACCACAACAGCAACGTTTAGAAGTTTCGCAATCCAATCAGAAGACGTTATTTTGGAAAATAAACAAAACTGGAAGAGTTAAGTCCATGTTAAAACTTCACCATTTATTTAAAAGTACTTGAACTATTCTGTCTGGTTTCAATATCAATATGGATCTCAAAATGGAGTGCAATAGTAATTCAGATTAAAAAAAAAAAAAATTCTGTGTTTAAATTTGTAATTAGATATTCTAAATAAAACATGAAGAAATAATACTTTGAGTGAAATGTTCTGCTGAATTGTACCACGTACCACCTGAGGACAATCAGCGCAAAACTGATCTGCACCATTCAAATGAATAATTACTGGGAATTTTATGTGTATGCAAAGCAGGAAATACTGTCAAACATCTTCCCCTGGCGTCATCATCATCTTATAAATTCATTCACAGCAACTCTGAACATATTTACATCAAAATGAGTTTCCACAAAGGAGCATTTCAGGAGTGCGTATGCTCACTGTCTATGACTCTTCAGAGGCTTTTATTGAGCGTCATTTATCATCAGAAAAAAAAGAAATTTAAATGCATGTTTGACCACCAAAAACTGATCTTAAAAGAATACGAAAAATAAATTAAATGATATGATGCTGTGAATAAACAGTAGTGCTGAAAGATTACACAAAGGATTCTTCTAAACTGCACAGATTAACGTTCAGTAACAAGCCTTTATCGTGACAAGTAAACACAAATACTTCTTCAAACAGGACTTCTGGAGTGTGTGTGTGTGCGTACGTCTGTGTGTAACAGAGAGAGAGAGGGGGGGAGGAGGGGTTGGCCAGGGAGTCATGAATTAAAAATGGCCCTGTGAAATCTCAAACGTTAAATAAATATATAACCTAATGCATCTCGCAGAGTTCTTTGCCGCCGACGGTGGTCCCGGGTCTTCCAATGTGGGACGGGTTAAGTGATTCCAGCACCATGCAGGTGCATGTTGAGAACAAACCACTTCCTGCACAGCAGAGAGAGGCAAAGCTCTGCGATAAGTGGGGGGATAATAACTTGTGTGCATTGAGTTTTAGAGATAGACTGCCTTCTGTGCATCTGGGCAGGCAAAACAGGGAAGAAAAGAGCAAACAAAAGCAGCTTTACTTTGATGTTGTCTCGTGTTCAGGCGAAATAAGTAATGTATCACAGGAAGGCTAGTGTTTACCTGTGTGTTGTCATGTGCAATAAAGGAGATAATAAGAGATCCACAAGCTTCCAGAACAAATACTGCAGGTGTGTTTTAGCGAGTAGCACCTGCTCGCAGAACACCTTCGTATAAGTATGGTATACCTTGAGTCACGGAGTGAATGACAACTGAATTACGAAACCTTATTATGAATCCATCAAATGATTTACTTCTCAAAGGACACGTTTTTCACCTGTCACGGCAGATGTTTTTTAACTACACCACTGTGTTTAAAAGAAAACATAGCATGACTAACTAGAGACATATTCAATCAAGCACAGGACCCCAAACAGATTGTGATTTGTTTTGTACAGATCATTTGCAATTGAGGCTTATTACCCTGCTAGCACTGTAGCGTTTATCTACTTAAGAGAGTTGCTTCCAATTTATGCCGCTTTAACCTTGAAAGACTGTTTGATGCATTGCATAGTTATTGGTAAAAACTAATTAAACATCCGTGTTGGTGGCCTTGTGCACATTCTGGATGTGGCAGCTGTTTTAGAGGCGTTACCTAATCTTCCTGCGTGGGAACGGTTATATTTTGTTGCAGGAACAATATGCAGCTGCTAAACTCAGCAGGACTCTAGAGTTGAGTTTAAAGAACATACAGTACACATTCATTTATAAAAAGTACACATTCATATACACAACAAGTCATGCATATTTTCCATTCTCATTAGCATTTAGAGGACAAGATAGCTTGGTTTTCATGCAGAAGTTGATTCTGTGTGGATAAGAGTGGTTAATTTATACAAGTGCAGGGTGAAGAAGTTCAACACATAGATAATGACTGTATGTTCTGGATTCAAAAAGACTACTTGAAGATTAACCTTCATTAATGCCACACTGGTGTTTGCTCATGACATTTCTGTCCTTGCATTTCCTAGATGTGTCTTTCTCCCTCGGTTACTTTGTTAAGCAAATAAATAATTTAGTCCAACAATGTCTGCATACTTTTTTGTAGTCTTTGATCCATAAGCTTTCATGCATTTCATTTGCAAGCTTTCAGGTTTTAAGCAGAAGCAAATGTATTTGAAAATCATACAAATTAAAAAAGTAAAATATGCATATTATACATACAAATATTCAAGTTGTTTTAGAGTGCAGGTGACTTTCTGTCATTTACAGTGCTTCATGGGCCCTAAAAAGTTTTTAACATGATTTGATTGTTTCTATTTTCTAACTATAGAATATTTCTTTGCAGAATTACAGGCAATGTAGTTTTTCAACAGGAACTCAAAATGAATATATATATATATATATATATATATATATATATATATATATATATATATATATATATATATATATATATATATATATATATATATATATATATATAAACAAGTATGCAATACATATATGTAATACAGTCACTTAACAACCTTGTAGCTCACAGTCTCTCTTTATACAATTTAATACACAGGTTATCATTTAAAATCAATTCTCATATGGAGAAAATTAATGAGATTTTTACTTCCAGGACTGAACTGTTGCACTCTATCGACCCTTTAAGCTTTGATTGGTTGCTGTTGCTCAGCCAGACAAGCATTACACAACATCCATAAACAGGAGATTCAATGACACTTTCTGTAGCGGTGAGCAACATTCCAAATATTCAGAAGTCATACAATATTGTTGTGTAAGGAAGACTAAAATATAAGCTCTATAGTTCCCCTCTACTTTCAAATATCATTTGCATTAAATTAAAAAATGTAAAAAAAAAAAAATTGGCGCCTTTGGATGCATGGCTAGACTTGACATCACTGACGACAAATATTATTGGTTCTCCTGTGTCACTTGACTGATCATGACTCGCCGTGATTGAAGATGCTACCTATTCAGACAAGCCACGTAAGGCAGTTAAAGTGTTCATGTACAGATACATTTAAAGTGCATATTTCTTGTTTAGAATTTTATCTAAGGAGATTCTGTTTAACAACTCATTTTGTATTTTTACATAAGAACATAATAACATTAGAAGAGCATGATAGTTAATGGACTTATGAACTGTTCTTTCACTTTCTATATCTGACTGCCCTTATCCTGTGCAGTTTTGAAGAAATATTTCCCACAGTTTTAATATTTGTTCTGAAACTCCTTAGATAAAAGTCACTGTATGAATTGTATTGTGGCTTCAACCATTCTGATCACAGCCTTGAGCCCATGTGGCAAATATTTTAGACTGGGGTGAGGCATTGCGATCAGAGCCCTATATGTTTGCCTCACACCCCAAACTGTGCGGGCTCTCCTACCTCAGCTGGATGTTTTCTCTTTTTGTCTGACTACGATTTTGACCCTGGCACAGGCAATCTTCTCCAGCTGGGACCCTCTGCTGTGCTTCCTGGGAGAGTGAGGTGTCTGTCTGTTGTGGGTCTGCTAAATTGTCGTCAGCATATAGGGCTTTGGAGGCTCTTGCTTTGCTGGTTCAAACAGAGGTAGAGACTTGTGGTGCTTTAACACTGTGTGGTATGGTACGGCCTGGTTTGCATTTCCATTGCAGTTTAGTACCACTTTAGAGTGATTCATATGTTGTTATAGTTGTGCCACCTCTACCGCCACGAATCCTGAAAAACGTTTAACAAAAAAAACTTCCTACAGTTCGCTTGGAACCTCAGCCGAGGTGGTACTGAAAAAACTACCAGGTACCAGGTACTGTACCCAGTGGAACACCCCCCAAAAGTAACCGTGCCATACCATGCAGTAGAAAAGCGCCATTGGACACTACTGATTGGAAGAAATGGTATGGTGATTTTGAAGTTCAGCATTCATGTGGGTTGTTGGAATACATTTGACTGTATAAATGTGATTTAAAGGTGCACTGTGTAATTTATCCGGCAAATATGTAGACCTGTCAGTCTGCAATTTAATTCAGACTAAAGCACTTACATGATGTTTTTTGACAAATTTTTGATGTAGTCCACATGTATTTGAACTTTTCTCAGTGCATTAAGATGGGATAACAGGAAGTATTTTAAAGGTGCGGTCACATCAGCAAAAATATCAATTTTCCATTGTCAGTATTGCAGTGATAGGTCAGTTGGTCAATGTGGCATATTTATATGACCAACTTGAAAATGAACAAAATCTGTATGAAATGTTTAATGTGAAACATACAGTTTTCTATTTGAATTCTACTGGATTTCACCCACAAAATTTTGCTAAATGTGACCGCACCTCAACATGGAAAAATTACTTTAAAGGCAATACATACACAAATTCTGAAGATTTCCATCAGTCTAATGTGTTGAGTCTGTGACTCCAAAAACCTTATGATAGGACATTAACAATACCCAACCACAATGCCCTGTGGAGAGAGATTTCCTGATCAGCTTTTAGCACACTTTAATGAGACTAATTAGCAGTAGCAATCCTGAGATTCAAGTATTTAATTAGATTGTTCAACATCCTCTATAAAATGATCAAATATAATCACTAATGTGACATAAATGTCAAGGACATGAAGGACAGAGTGGACTTGTGGTGGACTTTGATCTGCGTGGTGTAAAGAGGACAGCATATACCTATCTCAGCTAATCGTGCATTCAGTGCTGCCGCTTGGGAAACTGGCATCCTCTGAAGCCTCTCGCCTGTGAACGCTCCCTGGGGTATCCTCTCGGCATGATGAAAGGGGAGCTGTCCAGAAGCAGACAGATGTCCGACTGAGTTTCTGAGCAAGGAATTGTTAGATAGCGCTCTCCGTTTAACATATACATGGATCAAACGCAATCCAAAATGGTTTGCCAAAGTTCTGTTCGGCATCTCTTTGATGACTACTTGTGGCACACATCCAGTGAAAAACATCCAGGCACCGAAGTTCAAGGCTGAAACAGTGAGCTGTCCCGGTCTAGAAGTCAGCTTAATGAAATTAACATGGGTCTATGAACCATGGCAGACGGCTCTGTTGAAATGAGTGGGGCTTGAGTCGTAAAAAACTGGATTTTTGTTGGAATGCCAGAACCAATTTACCATTTACAGACAAACAGCTTGATATACTAAACATGCTTGGCATTTTTGTTCTATTTCTTTCAGTGGATGTCAACTGGTTGCACTTCAAAAATCTGCTTTTATGTTAGACATCAAGTGGCGAATGAGCACTGTACAAGAGTTACTAAAAGTGTCCATAAAATCAAACATTGAAATGTATTCAAATTATACTGAATTGCATGGGCCCAGCAACACTTTTTTAATTTTTTTTAATTTAATTTCATACTCTCTACCATCAGATTAAAATTTTATTTGTCCCACACACTCAACCATAGTATGATGTGAAGTGAAATTCTTCTTTGAACTGTCTGCACATAGAATAAAATTAAAGGAATCAAAATAAATAAAATGGAATTTATAAAAATGGACATAAATCAGAAAATAATTTACAACACAATGTAAAAAAATGTGTGTCTATAGATTGTGATACATATTATATACCGTAAATATAGAGCCTGACATTTACAGTATATAATGGTGGTACTGTGTGATTCACAAAAGTGAATTTACAATTAATTATTAACAACAAATGATATGGCAAGTGCTTTCCCCTTCATTGGGTTACATTAGATTTTTTATTATTATTTTAATTATTAAATTTCATTATTTGTATTTCGTTTGCCCTGCCCTTCATGGCAGAACAGACCTGTGGACATTTTTGGGTCTTGACTCACCAACTGAGAACCACTGTTGTATTCTTCTAACAAGAGAACGGCGATCCTTGTCCCCCGCCATCTGACAGCATTTGCACTTCCTACAAAGAAGATTATTTTTGCACAGACACTGTGATGCTCACATATACACAGTGACAACAAAGGCATCAGGTCTCCTCTTTGAGGATTGTGATTTTCTAGTCTGTTTCAGAGCATGCACCCAGAGGAAAAGAAAGGTTAAAGGAGGCTACGGGTTTCTGGTAAACCGTGGTTGTTAACAGGATCTGAGAAGTTTATGTGAGGAGATACACAATCCAAATGCACATTTGAAATTCTTTTTGAGCTTAAGGGGTCTTTAATCATTCATAGAGTTTTCGTAAGTCTGCGCAGGAAATTAATTCAATATCATTGTGCAATATGAGCTTGTCAAAAGTAAACATTTTCCCTGAATATCCCACCAATGCTAAGAGCCCTTTGGTAACCCGCAGAAACCGATCTACTCAGTGACAACTGGGATAAATGGTTCAGGATTCCAAGGGGTTTTCTTTTATTTCCTCTGCTCTCAGGTGCCAAGGGACTAGGAAATTGGGGTCAGCATGTATTACCCCTCAAGCAACTACTTTAAGAAAAGTGTATTATTTAGGAACACTACAGCGGAGCTCTGAACCAGTTTTCTTAATCTCTAGCTCCGAGGTTACCAGTTCATTAGTGTCTAGAGATTTGAACATCATCATGCTATCTGCCCTTTAGATAAATTCTAAATTGTTAGTTCAGATAATTCACTAACCCTTACGTAAGTGGAAAGCACTCTCTGTTTACCACTCCCCCCCACCCCCTCCCCCACCCCCTTTGCCTGACTTCCCACCGTGGTCCCTTGAAGTATATATATATTCGTCTTTATCTCAACATACGTGATTAGCTGAACATACTGTACCAAGCCAGCCACGAGCCTTTGCCCTGCAGATAATTTGCTATATGTGTACAGCACACTTACTGTAGCATACAAATAATTAATGCAGTTGGCAAGACTGATGCAGGCATAGGATGTGTAAACTAGACAAGATAATTATAATACCGGTGCTTTGGGCAAATATAGCCACACTAATTAAATAGAGTGATATCAGTTGGAGAAGGAAAGGGGGTCCCTTTAGGGACAATTAGAAAAATGAATGGAAACTGGCCATGAAATTCACAGGTATATTTTTATATACTCAGCATATACATTCAATAATGAAATGACCAGCCATATTGCAGGATTACAACTGAGATTAGGTAAAATAAAATGGGGCAGAGAATGTGTTTTGTACATAATTATGTGCTTGCGTCTCATTTAATTGCACTTCTTTGTCTTTCCTGATATTCTAAATCCCAAGGCCTTTCCAGACTCCAGATCAGGGAAGCTGGAGAAATTACCCTCGCTTTCCCAGTGGAATGCATCCTCAGGGATGTCATCTGTTCAGTAAGTACTAAAGGCAAACAGCCGCACAGAGACATATATATATATATATATATATATATATATATATAAACACACACACATAAATATTCCTAGGAGGTTAATTGCATAGGCTAAGAACGTCTTGTCGCTAAGATACAAGCTATTATATAACGTAAAGGTTCATTTCAGTTTGGGAAAGGGAGCAGAAGCTTGTCATTGCTTTTGATTATTATCATAAAAATGGGAATGGGAAAATAAATGCTTGAGCCCAAGAAGCTAATACCAGTAAAACGGACTTTATGTGGAAGTTGAGTTTTTTGTCCAAGCTATTTCTGTTTGACAACTGAATGAAATTATTTGATCCATTAATCGGCAGGTTACAATGCCGTTTTAAAATTAACTAGATCTGAGATTACATACTGTATTATCTTTGATTTCAGGTTTAAGGTTTATTTGTCTCTGTCTGACAGAACAACTTGTTCTCTCTGCATAGTGCTTGTTTCCAACACCACTAATGCTTCCCAAAAATCTTCATTTTAGTTTTTTCATGGATGGTAAAACTGTCAAATAAAACTGAAAATGTAATTGACTAGGCTTACCTCAGGCTTCCTGGTGAAAATCATCTTTGTGCACGGCAGATGTATTTGAAGTGCTGTGACCTCTGTGCATAGTAATGGCGCGTGCGCTTCATCTTTCACATGGTGAGAGAATGCCAGATGGTATGATGCTTGGATAACATGTTTAAGCTATAATTTTGATGTGCTATCAGCTAAAGTGCCCAGCCAATCTATCTTTTGTTGGGTTCCGCAGATATGGATTCTTGCGCTAAATTATGCAACATGTTTACAGGATGCATAAAATCAGCATAGTTTATTGGCTTTTCAAAAATGCACTAAAATATGAGTCAGCACAAAATGGATCATGCTAAACAAACTGAAAATGGATCATCTCCTTTTTAAGTATCCATTTGCATTACAAATAAAAATCATTCTATGCCTGTCACGTTTGTTCAGTGGATTTTGGCTTGAAGGGATAGTTCACACAAAAATTAAAATTCTGTCATCATTTATTCACCCTCGTGTCATTTCAAACATCTTCAGCGGAACACAGAAAAATGTTTTGGTTGTTTTTTGTCTACAATGAAGGTCAACAGGGTCCAGTATTGTTTGCAGCCCAGTGTTCTTCGAAATATTTTCTTTTGTAGGACACTTTAACCATCTTTCATACACTAGTGCACTCATGTGTACTACAAGCGGTGACTGAATACATTTTTAAATACAGAGATGTTAAAATTGCATTTTAGTTCATATTCATGGTGTTCCAAAATAGCACTGTTGAGTACACTTAGATGGTTTTAAGTTCATCTTTCCTTCGGATGAGACGTTAAACCGAGGTCCTGACTCTCTGTGGTCATTAAAAATCCCAGGATGTCTTTCGAAAAGAGTAGAGGTGTGACCTCGGCATCCTGGCTAAATTTGCCCATTGGCCTCCGACCATCATGGCCTCCTAACAATCCCCATATCTGCTGATTGGCTTCATCACTCTGTCTCCTCTCCACCAGTAAGCTGGTGTGTGTGGTGGGGCGTTCTGGCGCACTATGGCTGCCGTCGCATCATCCAGGTTGATGCTGCACACTGGTGGTGGATGAGGAGATACCCCCTGACTATGTAAGCGCTTTGAGTGTCCAGAAAAGCGCTATATAAATGTAATGAATTATTATTATTATTATTATTATTATTATTATTATTATTATCTTAAGAAGTACTAAATAATAGTTTTTAGTATCATAAGTACAACATTAGAGTGCAAAAATAGAGCACTTTAAGTACATTATGGAAGTGTACTTTTTTCACCTGGGTGAAGAAGCTAGTAGTTCGTAAGCTCTCCATAAAGTAATGCGTAGATGCATAATATTACATTTAGGCTACCCTACATGATCCAACAGAAACCTTCAAATACGTGAACAGAACTTGTTTAAATGATGTGGATTTAACGTCACTATATTTCTGAATCATGGTTACTTAATCATGGCACATTAGCCAATAGGTAAGCTATTTTTAGATTTAAATAACATTCAGAAATTGTAATTGAAATGAATAAGGATCAATAAATACTGAAAGAATAATAGGGAATACGAACCGAAGCACACGGAGGTGTGCTGTAGATAGGGTGTTGAAAAAGTGCTAAAAAGGAAACAAAATAATATAAGACATAGTCTCAGCCTCAGACGTCTGGTGCAACCAGCCCCTTCAGAGAAAAGAACCTAATGCAGATTGGGAACAACGTGAAGGTGAGTAATTCTGAAGTTTCCTGTTTGGTGAACTACCTCTTTAAGACTTTGTTTACTGATAAAGACAAAAGACTTTTTAGCTGCTGCTCTCGCAATATCTCGTGAAAGTTGTATTTCCCGAAGTATCTGATTTCTAATCTAATGTAGAACAGATGGAGTGGGTACATTGACTTCAGCACAGGTGTGGGACGTACACTATTCATTACAGGATAAGGTGACTACGGTGAACTCAAGAGTTTGATTCAGATCCATTTGAAACTTTCCTGGAAACAAACGTGCCTCTCCTCGTGCTACATGCTGCACCACTGCGCAAACATCCCCATGGTAACAGATACGCTATAGCTCTCTTCTCTTCTCTTCTCTTCTCTTCTCTTCTCTTCTCTTCTCTTCTCTTCTCTTCTCTTCTCTTCTCTTCTCTTCTCTTCTCTTCTCTTCTCTTCTCTTCTCAACAGTTCAGGGGGTGGCAGGCGGGTTGAGGGGGGGGGGGTTGTACGGGGGCGGAAAGAAAAGTTTAGAACGAGTAAACCAAAATGCACTTAAACCTGTTGCTAGGGGCAACTGCTCATGTCTGCAGAGTTGACAAAGCAGGATGCAGAAGTGTCTCCTGTTTAAATATGGCTGAGCAGATATTCTATGGATCATAATGCATCAGTGTCACAGCTTATCATTTTTTGTCAAGTGGCAAGAAAGAAAGAAAGAAAGAAAGAAAGAAAGAAATTCCGTCATTTATTCATCCTCATGTGACCATTTGTGTTCTCCAGAAGAACAAACTGTTTACAGGTTTGGAAAAACATGAGCGTGAGTAAATGACCAGTTCACTTTTGAGTAAATTACTCCTTAGATTGCCTAATTAGACATCGTTTCACTTAGTTAATGAAACGCTGTTGATTTAATCACATTCAATAAAACAGAAAATCATAAGCAGCTCTATTGTCTCAAAATAGATCATTAAAAATGCATTACATTTTAGATCAATTTACCTCAGAAACATTGTTTTGTCATTGCACTCAATGAAATAATGGTCAGGAGATTTTTGCAGTGGATAAATAGAGTACAAATACATGTTTAGTAAAGTGTTTTGATGGTTTTAAACCCTTAAGATGTCAGATGACAGATAAAAACAGAGGAATTCACTATGTCTCCAACTTTTTTTTTTTTTTTATATCTAGAGCATTTTCTCCCAAACAGCTGAATTCTCAGCCTGCTGTGCATGGTGTAAGAGTTTCGATGTATGCACATTAGAAATCTAAGCATATCTTAAGCACTGATGTGATTGTTAACGTACCTGTAAGATCCTGTTAACCTCTCCATCTATGCTGTCATCAAAGCTGTTCTAACCATGTGAGGATTCATAATAACAGAGGGAGCTGAGGTGGAAGTGAACGGTCAACCTTGATGATGACCCCTTTCTCCAGCACTGTCTGTAGTCCTGTAAAGAACCTGTCTCTGTGAGGAAGCGTCTCTAAACCTTTACAGGAAAAAAGCCATGTAAACTTCTGGAAGCTCTCCACTACTTCATTTTACATATTTATGTAGCTTCAACCATTTTATTTATGCATTTCCTCTGTGTAATGTATGCAGGAAGGCACCATAATGTTTATGAGCTTGATCAGTGAGTAAAAAAATGGCATGTGATGGCACATCTAGGATCTAGCTATACAAAGCCAAGCAACAACGTGTGTATTCTGATGTGCTCTTACAGCATAAACAATTGATTTGCAAATAAAAAAAAATGCATTAAGTGAAATATTCTCCATCCAAAAAACTTGTAGATCATCACTGAGTGACGCCACAATGGGCTTTTGATATTCTCTAAACATTAAAATGTGACATTAGGGTATAAAGTTCTAACTGAGGTATAAAGATCTCATGAGCTCTCTGTCAAAGTAACTGATCAACACTGCTCTCATAAAAGCCATCTTATTTGACAAACTATTTCAGCTGAAACAATGAACTATTGTCTGTGTGGGTTCAACCGAAAGTCTTATGACAGTCACAACACTCAGATAATGGCAATAAAAATAACTGCAAAGAGATTTTCCTGAGCAGTCAGTGATTAAAGATGCCCTTTCTACAGCACAAAAGATGAAGCAATCCGACATGAAATATTTTTGTGTCTTTTTTTTTTTTTCTGTTGTTGTTCATTTCATGTTGTCACCATTTTTTGCTGCTTGTCATGAGCAGTGACTAATCACAGCAATGGATTGGCCTTAATTAAATGCATCACACCTAAACTGTGGTCATGTGACATCATACACCCACTACAGTCAATATAAATTTCTCTGTCTCATCATATAATTCACATATGTATACATTTAAAGAGAATGTTAAACATGATGGAAAATGTCCTTGAGAAGGGTCAACCACCTCAGCGTATATATATTTTACATTCCCATTGGCATCTCTGTGATTTAGTGTGAAAGGCACTTCTTGTATAGACTACAGAAGAGCAGGGTGATAAAAGGGAGGTTCCTTTAACAGTGATTAGCAGAGGTGCTAGATTGCTTCAATTAGCGTGTAATCGTCTCTGACATTAGAGGTGAATGGCCTGACGCCTGAGCGATTCTCAAATACCATCAACCTCCGTTCCCTTCTGAATATCAATGATTATCTTCATGGTCATGGTCCTCACTCCTCCAGTGTCTTCCTTCGGGATATTTCTGTCCTTTTTGACGGCAGGATCATATCTTTGCATGTCACTTACATCATTTGACTTTTGTCATTTGCAGAGTCGTTTCAATGCTGCCCTTCGAGAAACACTTCTGGTTCATCAAAGACGGATGTCAGATTTTTGACAATTTAAAGGTCATGAAACTGCACATGCCTCCTGGATTCTGCAGCAGTAATAGGGGACATAAGGTGAAAAAAAACAAAAAAACTTTGAAATATTTAACTCACCCTGATATTTTAGTTTAATTTATTTCCCATCTTCACAGTGGGATCTACCGGTAAGTGTCTAAGAAGTATTAAAAACTAAAAATGTTCTGATTTAATGCAAAAAGTATAACAAAAATTATATATTTTTGCCACACGGATTTAAGAGAAAGGTTAAATTGGGCAAAAATCAACATGAATTAGAATGTCTGTTTGCTTTAATAACTGCAGAACTCGAGCTGCTTGAACTCCACAAGTTTATGTGAAAACATGATCATCCATGATTTTAGAATGATACAAAGAGCAACTTGTGATTCAGTGGATGCACATCGGACATTTATTTACTTGCTTACTTATTAAATGAGTAAGTAAATAAGATTAATTAAAGATGTAATGAACTGAGAAACCAAAATTACCTTGATCTTTTGATAAAAGGTCATTGTACTATAAATCCTGTAAGATTCACAACTCAAAACTTTCTGGTTAGTCCACAGCTTATATTGAAGCCTGTCTGCCAAAATGACAGCTTTTGGATAGTTCTAATCTTTGATAGAGTGGAAAAGCACCACCTCCGCAGAAGAAGATCAAAGCCTGCTTCTACATCACTGCCTGTTTAGCCCCGCCCACCGATTCACACATGTAGTGTTTACGAGAGAGGGGAATGCACAGGTCTACGCATGAAACCAAACACTTAAGATGGCTCTGATGCTGTGCAGTGACAAGTTGTGAAACAGCAGTGTTTGCATTGCCTTCCTTCTGATTTTAATTTTAGGAAAGAGTGAATGAACTTTATTTTTAATAAAGAATAGGACAGAAAATAGCCTATTACGTCGATATTAGGATTTTTTTTTTTTTATTATTATTGATAACATTATAAGTGGACATCAGAGAACAGTATAAAAAATTGGAGGTAGGGAGGCAGTTCATGACTTTTTAAGGTTTGATTTAGATTTACCCTTTACCCCAATAAACCCTTTGATACACAACTACCTCAAAGTGCAGATTTAGTGGTTCATGTCCAACTGGAGATCTTTGATGGAGCCCTAAGGCAATAGATAAAAACACCCTCAAGGACTTTATTCCAACATAATTTAATAAACTGAATTTACAGGAGCTATACCTATACATTATACACAGAGGATTTTTTGGTGAGCATGATTTGGATTCAGTGTCAGGTTGTCCCTAATCAAAATTAAAATGACCTGTTCTGAATCACATCTGTCAGCAATTCTGACGGTTGAAACTCACCTCTTTGGTCTTCCTCCAGGCTTTTTAATTGCACGCTTTCCTTATTTGACCCCTCATATTTCTCTCAAGAATATTTTCATTTGCATTCTACAATATTTTGCCAAAGCCAAGATGCTAATTTTGCTCGCTTTCAGAAATAATTCATGTATATAGAATAGTAAACAGAATAACTTAAACTTATCTATCTATCTTTATTTCTGTTTTATACAAATGTTAGTTCAGTGGTAGAACTGAAATACATTTACAATAAATCACATTTTTAAAGATCATAAGGAACATAAATTCAGTCAATCGACTTGACGGCTCAAAAGCATTTTGTGAAAGCTGAAAAACATAATAATGTTATATTGTGTTAATAAGATAGCTAGACAATAACATCTGTGTAGCTCTTTAATTTAAAAATGTAGACAGCAAGTCTTTAGAGACAGGAAGCGTCTTAGTTTAATTGCTTGTTCGCTGTCAGAGTACTTCTGTTCTGTTGTACAGCAAACACTTGTGGCTTTATTGTAATGTGGTGCTGGGTCCAGCTTTATCTTTATATTGTTTGATCTCTGCGCTCCAAGCGTCTTATAACCATGATTAAATCTCAGTGCAGATTAAGATGCACACGGCGCCGATAACTGTAAATGATTATTTTACTTCCCAGTTATTAAAACCCAGCTGTGCAGCCCATGTATTACTCGGGGATTCACTGTGATTTTTGATTAGAGTCTGGTGAGTGATGGATGACATCGGCACTGATGAGGTCTATTACTTTCATATGACTTTGTATCTCCCCGTGGTCAGTTGCTGGGTGGTAACGTTGTTCTGATATATATCTCTGTTTTTATGAGGATGGACAAAGGCGAATGGAACCCCACCAAAGTGCCAAGACGAATCTGAAATATATCCGGCAGGATAATTCAGAGTTAGATAACAGTACTGCATGTAAGCCTTCATGTTTTCTCTCTTATATTTTTCTCACATAGTTTTTCCAGAGAATCGTCTCTCGCATTACTTTGACCTTTTGTTTTTATTTTCTGTTTGTCATGCTGATTGTAGACATTGGAATTATTGGTGTGTGTACTCGCAGGTCTTTGTCTCTGCTGAGCTTAACATTAGTCTGGCATCTTCAAACTCATGTATTATAACTTCCCACGCGAACTTGAGATAATCCAATAATTCCTGTTCATTGAATACACTCACCTCATCACTTCTATAAGTAGATGCCCACATTTTTTTGTTTGTGTCTTTTGTGTCTCTTACTGAGTCACTTTAAATGGCTGTTATGTTATTTGTCAATCATAGCGTCGTATATGAAATGAGCTTTTCTCTGTCTATAGTTGAAACAGAGCCTGTCATAAAAAATACAGACATATAATGACTGCTCAGTATTTTCAGTATTTTGGGCACTTAATGTGAGGAATATACCACATATGTGTCACCACATGGAGGTCTGTGGAGAAAGAAAAAAAAAACAGTTGGCACTTGACTAATGTTAATTTTTGGGCCCTGGCAGTTAATGTGAACATATACTGATCCATTAATCATTTTTAAGAGTGCACAGTTATAGTGTGGACTATCCGCTATCAAATTTTCATGTTGTGATTAATTGCTAATGCTTTTGTCACGGTGAACGGTATTATCACTATATTGAAATTTAGTTGTCATGATACAGTATAACAGGTTTAATAACTTTTTTTTTATGACAAAAATAACTGAACAAACACAATACAACAATTTGCACAAAAAAAGTTTGCAGATTAACGTGCAAAAAAAAGTATAAAAGAACAATAGGTATCACTGATAAGATCTCATTAATTAATCTTAGTTAACACACAATGAGCAATATCTACATTTGCTACAGAAGTTATTAATTTTTGTGAAATAAAAAAAGATATAAACAGAATAAACTCTTAGTTCATGTTAGCTCATTAAATAACACAGTTGCAACTTTTTATTTTAAGGTGTTAAATGTGACCCTCTCTGTGAAAACTCAGCTAAAGTCTTTGTGTGTGTGTGTGTGTGTGTGTGTGTGTGTGTGTGTGTGTGTGTGTGTGTGTGTGTGTTGTGTGTGTGTGTGTGTGCATGTGTGTGTGTGTGATTTACTGTTTCCTACTGTTCATAAAATCATCCTTCATAAAATAAATAACATTCTGCGAAAATGTAACCTTTATATCTTTAATATTAACTGAGTAAGGCCATTTCAAAGATTGAAATTATAGTGAAAAACTTTTAAATTATGACAAAACTGTTTGCTTTAAATTTAAATAGATAACCTGTAAATTGAAATACTAATTTCAGACTATTTATTATCTTGTGTTGCTGTCATATTCAGATCAAGTCAGTAATCTTGTAAGTAAACATATTTTGGTAGTTTTATTTAGAATAACTGTTTTAAAGGTCTGTGTATTTTCAGAAAGTATACCTGTTAAGCTTTTGTCCCCCTTCATTTTTAGCAGTACGCTATAAAGTAAAAGCCAGAAAACCCCATTTTGATCTCATAGGCTCTCTTAACTATGACCTGACATTACCCTTTTCAAACAATAGCATATTGCAAAAAGTGCCTAAAACAATGGTGCAAATACACAAAGACGTAAATAAATAAATAAATTAACAATGTCTCTTCATTTAAATTCAAGTTTTGTGATAAGTGGATTAAATAGCAATGAATCATGAGAATCACTTCAAATAATTTTGAAATGTAGCCCTCTCTGAAAGTTAGGGAGAGATGAAAATTACAATTTATCATCAGCGCTCGAATCTCACCTTCGATTAATTGCGTCCTCATATGGCACCGCCAGAAAATACACCTCCGCGTTGGCCGCACAGACAACCTCCTGATGTGCAGTCAATGAGGAACAGAGGAAAAGGTGAAATAAATATGTTCTACCTATCCAAATAAATGTAAATAACATTCAAGCATAAGTTTCGGTTCCTTTTCCACTTCATTTACTCTGAAGGGAAATGATGAATATTAAATGTGTTTACTTTGTCTCTCCTCTGTTAGGAAGAGCCCGGCCATAATGACACTGCCCAGATTGGGTGGCATTATTAATTCCACACACAAAAGCAATCCATCAGTGTTCTACCAATCTCTAGAAGCTGCGATCCGGAGAGTGTTAATTGTGAAACGCGCAGGGGAAGGATGGGAAATGGATTCAACAATGCTGGATTGGTTTTGACACAGTACGTTTTTATTCCTCGGATCACTAGGGGAAATGATACAGTTGTTAATGATCCAATTAATCATCGTCTAATCATTGCAAACCAATGGAATGTAGCATCTGAATGTGAAACGAACGTTTATCGGATTATAATTGCAACCAAATGTTAATGCTTTCGTCAGGTTAGTTCAGCAGGTATGGACTTGTTGTGAATCGTGTCTTAAAGTTTACCCAAAAGTTCTGTCATGGTTTACTCACTCGCATTCATCCCATATAACAACAGCTGAAGCTCCAAAATAAAGTAAATAGGCACTATATTTAATCAGATTGACATAGATGGTCACTATGAACTACTGTTGTAAGAAAACATAGCTTCTGTAAACATAATATTAATAACAACAACAACAACATGGGTTTTGAGAAACATGATTAAATAAATGTGTAAATCATAAGTAGATACTTGAAGAATATTTTGGTGAATCATTGCTTTAAAAGAATATTCTTTATTGCTGGAGAGTCTTATACTTTTAGGATGATTGTTCTCTGTAAGCTTTTTTTTTTTTTCCTGAACAAATCAATAGAATCTCCTCAGGTAGGCTTCAAACATCTGTGCCTATGAGCAGAAATGTACAAGACATGCACCAGCACACAGATAAACTGATTAACAAGGATTGAAGCTTTTGAAGATTTTCAGAAGCTGCATAGGCCAAGACTTGTCAACTCTTGAAAGTCCAAAGTGCATTTTATCTCCCAGATGTTTAACCGTGAGACTCAACAGTGAGAATGTGCAACTGTAAAACTGTACAAACACTGCACAACAACTAAATACTGCACCATCAACACCATCATCTTCGTCATCATCACCTGTTACATGAAGCAAATTAGCAGATTGAACTCTAATCAGGGTTGTGCACCATTCAGAATTGAATTAAGAGTGCCTTTTAAATTGCAATTCAATTCCTGATTTTGAATTGAGATTGGACATAGGATGCAATTTGAATTTAAGTACACTGCAAAAATAAATAAATAAAATAAAAATGTCCTTAGTATTTTTATCGTGTTTTCTAGTATAAATATCTACAAATTCATGAATTAAGATGTATTTACTTGACAAGTAAATGTCTTCAGATATTATATCTTGTTTTCTGAAAATATTATCCCAATTGTGTTAGCTTTTGCTTAAAACAAGTAACAATATCTGCCAATGGAGTAATAAAATGTATCTTAATTTTAGGCTAAACTAAATTACTTTTCTTCTCACCGCATTGGCAGATATTTCTTGTTATTATTATTATTATTATTATTAAACAAGACATAATCACTAGAAAACAAGACAAAAATAAGTAAAAAAAAAAAACCTAAATTGAATTCAATTAAATTCAGGTAATTTGTAACTAGAAGAGAAAATGTAATTAAGACCAAATTGTTTGAATGTTTTTAAGTTTTAGCAATGTAGATGTATTCAGTTTGCTCATATTTATAATCTGGCTCTGAAGAACAATTTGATGTACACTGAGTCAGTCATTGTCATCTTCCTCTTCTATACCTACAATATGTTTTATAACCATTATCCTTATTATTTTTACCTGCTATGACTTAGACGCCATAAAGAGTGGTTATTAAAAGAACATTTAATCAGGGTCTGGGATGAACAGTTCAAACCATTATTCTAATTGAATGCCATTTAGACATAATAAATCATACTGTACATGTTTACCTTTGACATTATTTTAATGTACTTAAGAGTGCTATAATACCATTTCTTGCTTGAGAAAATAGTCCTTGTATGAATATTAATGCAGTATCTCTCTAGGCAGCTCATTTAAAATGAATGAAAGCAAGCCTTGGGCAGAGATGGGCCTGTACAAACACCAGGAGCTCATTAAAACTCAATTGTTTTGTAATGTGCACCTGTCTAAAAGAGTAAAGAGGTGCAGATGTGGAGATGGACCGATCTAGGATCAGAGGTTACTGGCGTAATGTTCTTTAGATTTGAATAATTTACCATCAACCTCTTCAGCAGTGAATGCCCTTTCCATTAGGCTGATTTTGTGGAAATTGAATGAAACCTATAATGCAGTCACTTACCTAGCAAATGGACAAATAGTACTTAGGTGAACCATTCATAAATACATTTGCATTTGTAAATAGGCATGCATAGGTGTATAGGCATGATCTGAAATTAGCCAGGTACAGTACGCAGTTTTATTTGTCTTAATTGTTGTTTGCCCAGAGGAATAATGTGAATGTTTAAACTGAACACAAATGTATCTATATATAAAAAAAGAAGTCTCAGCGTTTCTAATCTGCATGTTATAGCGTAATATTATCAAAATGTCTGTTCTCCCACACTTATTTACACTAAATCAACATGTCATTTTTCTAGCCAGAGTCAGGATGCAGCCCCGAGTTACTCATGCAAGCATAAAATAAATAAAATACTTTTATACATCTTGTTCCATGTCGAATGAGTAACAGCCTGCAGAGCAAAGGATGAGTTCATCTACGTGTCTTTCTGTAGCCTGCGCTTGACAGATGCGCATATGCACAAGATATTTTTAAATCGAAACATCACTCCTACATCTACAACACGTTCCCTGTCAAATTAAGTTCCACCAGCATATTCCTTTTACTTTCTTGTATCGTTTTTATTTTATTAATCTTTCTGTAGCTTTCAAATGCATGTGTTATTCCTCTTTAGCCGATAATTCTGTTCTGGCAGCAAGTGGAGTCTGCAAGTTACCATGGTAACCTATGTTTTATCAGCAGGGTAGTGTGTTGAGTCGTCAAACAGAGCCGCCCACATGGGTCTACGAGTCTGGAGATCATTGCTGTGTTCCAGTCCTGTGAGTGAACCGCTGTATCTCATGATTTTCTGTTCACAGCACTAATGCTGAATTAGATTTGCTTCCTTCAGATGTTTTCACACAAAAATATATATATAAAATTGTGTTTTATAGAAGAAAATAAGTCATGCAGGTTTAGAACAACATGAGAGTAAACCGTGAAGGAATTGTTATTTTTGGCTGAACTATTCCTTTAAGTATCACAATCACACTAGCTGTTATTGAGCCTTTGTTGATTCTCATTGACGAAATCTGACTGTAATCATTGTCACAATGCAATTATGAGGTACAGAGCATTATTGTACTATTTACATATTCATGAATATGTTGTGTCCAACCTGTTGCTCATTCACCCACTTAATAATACTGAGTGCAGTGTGTCAGCGCAAATGAGTGAATTTAGACACAACTGTAGCCGTTGTGACCACACTTTGTGGATGGCATTACAGAAACACAATCTGACCTTTAAGGCTTTCCAGCATTTGCAAAAAAAAAAAAAAAAAAATGTTAATCTTATTTTAAACCACATACTGTATAGAGTTTAAAAAATCTGGTTGTGTTTTTGCTTTTGAAACTACAAACTGCTAAGCGGATTTTAGCAGGATAAACCAAAAAATGTGATTGTTTTGGGTCTGTCTGGAAAAAATCTCCTAGCCAATGTAAAATGTCATTCTGTGATCACTTACTCACGCTCATGCCATTTCAAAACCCATGTGATTTTCTTTCTTCAGTGGAACACAAAAGGTAAATTCATGTAGACTGTTCTGGTTGCTATGTCCTGTTCAAATCAAGTGAATAAGAACTGAAGCTCTTGTGACCCTGCAGAGGATAAAGCAGTATAGAAAATGGATGGATGGAAGAACTGAAGCTTTAAAGGGACATCAGATGCCCATTTTCCAGAAGTCAATATGATTCTTTAGGGGTCTTCATGAAAGGTCTGCAACATACTTTCTTAAAAAACTCAATGATCGAGTAAAACAACAAATTATGTCTTGTCTCCTTAAATGTTAATGACCTACTGCTCACCCTGCCCCTCTCTTCCATGTTGTTGTGTATTTTGTGGCGCATTACCACCAAAAACAAAACGTATTCACTGCGTCTTCAGTTGATCTAATGTCGGGAGAAAATGAAGACACTTATGTTCATTTTTACATCCAACTACAAAACACCTGCACTGCTTACTAGACGTTGAGCATAGAACACATACGACTCTTGTGTATTTTCAACTGACTGAGGGCAATTGACAGAGCGGAAATATGTTAATGCAGTACATCAGCAGCTGTGGGCAGAGGCTGAGCAATATGACATCATAGGGGAGCACTCTCATATTACCCAAAGATGTTTTATTTTTTTTTAATAATCTAATCTAGGAGTCTAACAATGAACACACTGCAACCATGCTAGGGACATCCTTGATTGCAACACAGAGCTAAGCAGCATAGTTCAAAATGTGGGCAGACAGATGAAGAAACACATTCAAACACAACACTCCTCACCCTCCACACACAACTCTAACAGAACACGAGAAAAATGGATGAACCAAATGCTTCACATTTCTTGAAATAATCATTTCTGAACATCAAACATTGACTGTCAAGTCTGTTTTGACCTGTTTCTCATGGTTTGCATTAAAACTCATAAAATTAAATAGTGTAAATTACATAGCTAATGCAACAGAATAGCATAGTTTAAAGGGTTAGTTCACCCAAAAATGGAAATTCTGTCATTAATTAATCACTCTCACGTCGTTCCAAATCCATAAGACCTTTGTTCATATTAGGAAAACAAATTAAGATATTTATGATGAAATCTGAGAGCTCTCTGACCCCCCATGGAAGCAATAATATTTTCATGATCAAGGCACAGAAACATAGCAAGGATATCAGTAAACCATTCAACCATAATTTACGTAATTACAAAGCAATGATAATACTTATTTTGCACAAAGAAAACAATAACATAATTTATTCAACAATTCTTCTCCCCGAGTTACAGTCCTTTGCCTTTTTGGATATCATACATTTTGTTATGATAGCATGTGTGGAAATATTTAAAACACGTGTGTTTCAACAAACCCAGCATTAGTTTGCCCCGCATTCCCCTACTGCTAAGAAAATCAAAACAGTTTGATCAATGAAACTTTCGATATTTGGGGAATTAAAAAAGGAGGGAATTGTGCTTCCAATGTCCCCTTTAAGCTTACGAAAAGACACAATAGCACCATAAACATCATTAAAATGGTCCATATTACCACATATCCTATGTTTATATACATCTTCTGAAGCCACATAATAGCACACAATAGAAGTCCACTGAATTTTACCAAGGTCCAAATGACTGAAGATTTCTGGCATCACTATTGAGACCTAAAAGACTACTCCAAGTAGTTTGTCTTTCCTTTAGACATTTATGTTCAGTAAATCTTGACAAATACAGACTGTGGTATGTAATGTAAAAGCTACTTCAAGGGCATATATTCTTCAATACATGTCTCCTTGAACAAAGTTTTCTTTAATATGTTTTACAGCCTGATGTTCTCTGCAGCTCTTTGGTCACAGTTCACAGTATCTCTGAAAATAAAGCAGAGGATCTAATCAGATCTGCTCTGAAGGAAAATACAGTGAGGAACAGGTTAGTGAAATATTCAAATTACTGAAATGCTCTTTGGAAAATATAAATTATCGACGGTATATACAATTTATATAACTCCGCTATGGCAGTTATCTTTTTTTTTTTTCTTTTTTTAGAGTAACTGAAGTTGTCCCCATACAGATCACCATCAGTTCAACAACATACAATATTGTTTGCCCATGGCACATCAAGGAGTCATGCATCATGCAACGGGTCTGTTAAGGTAAATGTTTAGTAAAAAAAATACTTAGAATTCCCTTGAGCGAAGTGTTAAAATCATGAAACTGTGACAGAAAATATGGCTTTCAGCAGGTCAGTGACCCTGAGCTTGAGATTTGACAGGAAACGTCCCAGCACCCTTGTCACAGTGAAGGTGGTGAATGACTTTAAGAGTCTGTGGTGTTTTCTGAAGATAACTACCCCAATGAGAACTAGATGTTTGGATGGGAACTAGACTGCATTTTAGGCAGTGACTTTTTATTGCAATTGGCAAGATGATTTATGCCCATTGATATAGGATTTAATGACTCTCTGCTGCCAAGTGAGTCAAAAGGCACTTTAACCAGTATTATGGATTAAAAAGGTATGAATTGTAATGCAGTTCATCTGACTTTTTAGATTTCATTACCATTTCTCTTTCCTACACGGGAACGGAGAGCAGTTTATATGAGTTATCCCACCTCTTTGAAGCTCTGCTCACACGGTGTAATATTCCTTTGGATGTCGAATCTAATAACAACGTCCGTTAGAGTGGCATAATTTCTCTTTACTGCCCTGGTTACCTGTCACCCATCCGATAATGGCATCAGAAAGAAAGAATTACACAAGGAAATATATCGATGGCTTTTAGTTAAAAAGCAAGAGAAGATTAAGTCTCCAAAGATAAATTCTCGCAATAGACAAACTAATAATTGCATGTCGACGTGGACAAACATGTTTGAGTTTGATGTGATTTATTTTAGCACTCTGGAACTTGTAGTTTGTTTACTGAGTGAGAAAGCACACGTCCAGCAAACATATGATTAGTACATACATTAAACTCCACATGTGAGAGAAAGCACTTAAGCCTTGGTGCTGCAGACTAACAACATTTAACCCTGAGGTTAACATCATTTTAAACCCTAGGTAAAGGCCAGTTTTAATCCTGCATTAAGCAACGTTTCACACTTGTAATTCTGAAGGGGGTTTAGCACCTCTTTTAACCCTTAATTAGGAAACACATTTGCTTTGCTAGCCCAAACTCCAGTGCCAAACATGTTCAGTATAAATCAAGCTATTGATAGAATGTATCAGCAAGTTAAGCAACAGACAACCAAACAAACGGCTTCAAGTGCTTACCTTAATAAATATTTATGCACTGTCACGCTGTTAAGGTAATGGTAGAGCATTGTAGAAGTGCACTATTCACAGTCAGCCATGATTCTTTTCCTCCATATGTGAAAGTGTCCAAAAACACGGGGTTACTGAGGCCCTGTCCACAAGATTGTGGTCATTTTTAAAACCACCGCTTTTTCTACACGGTTTGGCAGCTCGTCCCCACACACAAATGCAGCACCAGATGTACGTAAGTTTCAACTTTGCCAAGTTTTGACGTAAATGGGTATTAAGTTACAACTTACACACTACTGAATGTTTTTTCGTTGCACCATTACACTTATTTCAAGTGTAACTCTACGTATAAACTAAATATTTACGAAAACGTCTGGTCAGGAGTAACGGTTGTAATAAATTAGCTGACATTGTGAACTGCGTCATCTTGATATATTAAAGAGCCACACAGATGGGAAATCAAAAATTACCTGTATTACAGTGTATGATGTAGCTGTCCATCAGTGTAAACAATGTGCAAAGTAATTAAACCAAAAAGTACACGATTTATAAAGTTATTGGCTTCTAAAGTAAGGAGTCGACTCTGAATCGCTGAAACGAGTCGGATTAGATTTCAAATCTTTTGCCCATCTCTATGTACGTCAACTTTGCAATAATCTCCGCCTACTGTCTTGGGAGAAACAAAACTACTCTGACCTGCCCCACCCCCCACACAAACGCTCTGGTTGGTGTGACAGCATCATGTCGAGGAGACAGGTTTATTAAGGAGTTTGTTTTATTTTCAATGCCAAAGAATGAAAATCAGAAAAACCAATAACTAAAATTCATTTTTACCACAATACCAGAGCAGGACAACAAATCCCTTTTGTTGTGTTAACAACATTTCACTGATGACTGCTTTTCTAATCTCGGTGAGTACAGCGGGATTTTCAAAGCGTTTGACCATAAAAGAGGGTTCATTACCAACTTTATTTAGAACAACGAGCATCTCCGAATCACAACGCGAAGTATGATTATTAAGTTATGTGTCTGTTTTCTCCCGAGCGTCTTATCAGTATGTGTGCTGTCTGCAGCCTGTCTGCGCTGATCGTCATGTACAAACACGTCATTAAAATGAAGTGTAACTCCGTGAATACTCAACGAAGAGACATGAGAGAGATATCTATAGAAAGCTTGACATGTCTTCTTTAAAACTAAACAAGTGCTGCCGACAACAGATATTCTGTGATAAAGCAATCCATATGAAAACAACGATGTCTGTTTTTCATGTCTCCCTTCGTTATATCTAATGTGACCACGCCCCCGCGCTGAACGCGCTATTCAGATTCAAACTGAAACGCGCGGCTTGAATACACCCACACAGAAGAAAAAGCAGCGAGACTGTTCAAGTTTTTTATTTTAGTGTTTGCTTCGCGGTGAGAGGAATAAGACATAATTCACCCCAAACAGATGCTAACGCATAGTTTACCGTGGAGGTGTGCGCGGAACAACCAATCAAAACTGACTATGTTAGTTGACCAATCAGAACACAGTATGCTACTGAAAGTGGGTTAAGGAAACTGAATCTTTTGAACAGCTTCGCGCGAACTGTTTGGGGATCTCTGAGAATTGAGGTAATTTTAAAATGATATGTTGACAAAATGACAATGTTTTTTAACCTTGGATGGATTTAAACCTAATGTACAGGACTTATAAACAGTGATAGGAAGCTTAGAATTTTCATCTTACTGGCTCTTTAAGAGAGAGAACAATATGTAAATAAACATACTTTTTCTCTTTTCAGTATTTATTGATCCTTATTTATTTCTGTTACAGTTTATGAATTTTATTTACATAAAAATAGCTTACATGTACAATAATGTTATTAATGTATCGTTTTTAATGGAAACTTGTTAGCGTACGTGAGGCAAAAGAAGTCAGAATGAAGGATAAATTAAAATTCATAGGATAAAGTTCAGGCTAGTGTATTTGATGGTTTATATTGGATGCTTTAGGGTAAACATCATATTATGCGATTACGCATTACTTTACGAAGAGTTTATGAACTACTACTTACTGCCTTATTAACAGCTAGTGCAACCAAATAATGCATATATTTAGTTACAAACTAGCTAATGGTGTGGACTTAACATTCTAATTTAAGTAAGAACTTATGAATGGCTGGTGCAACTCTACCCAGCTCACTGAAAATGAGCATTGAACGCCTGCCGGGGTGAGGATTTTCAAAAACTCGTTACAGTGTAGACAGCGAAAATGATGTTTTTGTCGAAGTCGCATCCTGCTCTGTTATATCTGCCCACTGGAAGCTTTTTCAGGCTTCTGATTAGTCAACATGGCTTTATGGCATAGATTATATCACCTCCTGTTGGTTTGGCATGCTCATGACAGTGCTTCTTGGCATGCGTTCGTGTTTTCATGTGCCCTGAGATTTTTATTTTGTATTTTTTTAAATGGAAGAGAGGTTCCTATTAAAAATAAAAGGAAAACGTTTTTAAAACACCCATGAGTACATGGCCTGGATCTAGCAGCAGAGTTTTTAAAGTCGGAGTTGAGGTTTTCATTCGCTCCACTGACGCTCCGCCATCGCTCCCTCAAGAGCACAAATTATGCCAAATCACACATTAAACATAAGTAGTTAGCTTGACAGATATGTGGATTACATATTAAGGTTAAAATGGCGATGGCCGTGTGTGGGAGGTTAAAGCATGTCGTTGTACAGTTTGTGAATCTCCGCTCTAAACGAATGTGTTGTATTGCTGCACAAAGACAGTACACAAGCTCGCACATAACTTACAAATCGCGCGCATTCAGGACTGAAAAAAAAGTAACAAGTTACAACATATTTTTTCTATTTCTGAAGAACCTACCCTAAGATTCACCGCAGGAGAGAGAGAGACGTTGCACAGACTAGTAAGCTAAGCGAGTCATTTAATATGGACTTAGGCTAATTGTAGTGTTCCAATAAACCATGCTAAAACTATTATTCTAGTATTATGCATTTATTTTTCGTTTAATATAATTTCTGAACAGAACTTTGATTTTTCAAGCACAGTGAAATAATTTAGTCGAGCAGCGGGAAATGGCACCCGGAGACGGAGTGATTATTGCATGCTTGGATTGAAGAGGGGGAAATGTTGCCACTCCACTCCGCTCACATACTCTGGTGAGTAGTAGCATTTGGCTGATTTCAGCATATCTGCCCCCCTGAGGTGACCTTCATAAATAAATAAATAAACATAGATGGACAAGCAGTTATCATGAAGTGTATTTGTCAAGTCAATGTTATTATCGTTATTATCTTTATTATCAGGACACAACTCTCTAAAATGACATGGGTATGACACAGGTATTACAAGGAGAGAGTGACTTATGAGGAACCATAACCCATGTCCCCATTTTTCAAAACAACTTATAAATCATACAGAATGAGTTTTTGTTTTTGTTTTTTTGAGAAAGTAAAAATGCACAAAGTTTCCTGTGTGGGTTAGGGTTAGGGGTAGGGTTGGTGTAGGGCCATAGAATATACAGTTTGTACAGTATAAAAACCATTCCGCCTATGGGATATCCCCACTTTTCACAAAAACAAATGTGTGTGTGTGTTTGTTTTCTTATTTCTCAGTTGGGTTGTTTTACTGTAATGTATATTTTAGTTTGAAATGTCTTCCCAACATTTGGACACACTGAAACACATCCTAATTAAACTCAGGATGCCTTCAATACAATATCATCAGTTACAGGGTGTGTAGATTGTGAACTGAATATCTTCCTAATGTTTTTATAGGGTGTATAGCAAGACCTTGTCTTTTGGTATGGCTCTTCTTTTAATTTATACCCACCGTAGAGAAAGGCCTTAGCTTGTGTAGCATCTGTTTTGAGAGCCGCAGCAGGGAGGCATCAAAAACGTAAGGTTCACTTCATCCGAGAGCGTCACGTGGCTTTCAGAATGCTTTCTTAATGTGATCACACACTGTTACCTCAGCCTCCTGTTTTCCCAGCAGGGATACTGCTTTGTTTTACCACAATTTCACTTTACACCCAACGTGTCGTGCCCAGCTCACTTTTGAATTAACTCTCCGCTTTACTGCTTGCCATCAGGAAACAATGCACCCCTTCATGTGGGCTCTTCAGGCAGAGGGACTGAGTCTGTGATGCTGCTGTGGAGAACTGACAGAAGCCGGAATACCGCAGTGCTTTAAGTGTAAATACAGCGGAGATCATAGTTTTCCAGTGTTACTGTCAAGCTTCGCCACTTAGCTGGGTCAAGTGATGGTCAATGAGTGAGGGACAGAATCTCGTTGATGCTTCTCTTGACCTGCTGTTTGAAGAATGAGACTGATGTTATGCTAATGTACATCTGGAGATCTGAATTAGTTTTGTTGTTTTTTTTTTTCACAAGTAGGCGAACAATGTTTTTCTCTGGAAAGCCTTTGAGTTTTCGGTCATTGCTGCAGTTTTAATGATATTCCAACGTTTAAATCAAGACAATTTCTTTCAAGTGGTGTTTGAGCTATTCTCAGGACATATCCACTGTCTTGCTGTGTTAATATCCTCTGGCTCCATAGAGCAATTCATGCTGCACAACAAATTCATTTTTCTCTTGTTATTCCTCTCATCATATGGTGGCAAAGCAATTAAAATGCCATTTTACCAGCTGAGTAGTAAATTGTCTCTTACCTCCAAAAACATAGGCCCCATTTAGTAACAGTTCCTGAGTTTCACAGCTTAGTCTTATCTACACAAATGTGATTGAATTAAGATTCTGTTTTCTCTACTGGAACCAATGGGTCAATTTTGGTTAGCATGGCCCTGCTGGTGGAGTTTATAAAAAAAAAAAAATTAAGGCTATTAAAAAGTAGTGTATTATATCTCATCATCAGTATTGTAGTTATAGTAGTATAGCAGAAAGGCTTGAAACTATATGCTTTTGACGCCATCAGTGTTTTTGTGTTTTTTAAATAGCTAATTATATTAATATATTAATCATAATCTAGCATTAAATTATTTACTAGTGACATAATTGAGAAAATGCATGTTATTTTGATGCCATCAGTGTTGTCATGTTGATGTTATCATTTTATTGTGACTTCATATCAGTGGCTGACCACTGACATTAAATGATTGATTATTTGTTTTATCATTCATTCATTCATTCATTCATTCATTCATTTTAATAGTTTAATAATCAAATTTATAATAATAGTTATATTATTATTATTATTATTATTATTATTATTATTATTATTATTATTATTATTATTATTATTGTTATTATTATTATTTTATTATTATTATTATTTTCAGTCACCAGTTTCTTGTCCCATTCAAATTGGTTGTCATAGTAACAGCACTAATTTGTGGAGATTCAGCGCATTGTGAGTTCCACAAATCTGAATGCATTATTTGAAAATTGACTGTTAAGATAAACATTTTGCACAATTTATCAGATGCAATATCGTTGTGTTGCTAATTGATGTCTGTATAGCCCTATGTAACAATCCCTAGCAGCTAATACATTGCACATCATTTGCACATAAATCACACACAAATTAATTTTATTACATTTGGATTTGGATACGTTTAGATATTATCAATGGCTACATTTTGTATTTATCTGTTCAATTTTTGTAGCTTGAAACATTGATTTAAAGTGTCAGTTATTGCATTATTATTTCAATCAACCCTATAAAACCTTTTGTTACCCCAAACTACATATAAAAGCCTGATCAATGGCATAAAAGTAATCAATGCAGCTACTTAATCCTTTTCTGCTCATTAGTGCTGACCTTCCCCTTTAAATAATGTGATACTCTGCCCTGTATGTGAGCGGACGCTGTTCCCATTAAGTGCTGTTAGAAGTGATTCAACTGATTCATCATTTTGACACCTTTGTAAGGATGCATTAAACTCGGCAAGCGGTTTAATAAAGGATGGATTAATTTTGTGAATTAGCCAATTTTACCATTACATTATTTTTAATTGGCTGTTAAAGTTTATATTAGAATATTACATGACACACTGATCCAATGCATTGGCGCAAAAACGCACACCTTTTGGACAAATCTGCACTTTATTTACTGTACCAATATTTTAAATTTGCCGTTGAACTTAGCTTTTGCATGAAAAAAATAAAAAATAAAAACTTGTCTTGCAAAAGCACTGACAGAGCCCATTGCTCTAATGGCATTGATGAGTGCTCCAAATGCAAACTTTGCAGGCAACAATCAGGCAGCAATTGACAGCGCTCTAATCCAATGGCATACAGACATCATCAGTTTGACACATTGATGTTGGGGGATCTAGTGAGGGCAGCAGTCATATTTCAGGGTGACCATGCCATTCTTTATCACAACCCTGCCAAAATGTAGCAGTGTAGTGCCAGTATGAGCACTCATTGGCACCCCTTCAGCTGGTGGTGCCCTAGGTGACCGCGTAGCTCGCCTATGCCTAGAAACAGCACTACATGGACTTACTTGGCTGGGATGGCTAAAAAACATAAAGGTGTTACAATCCGGAGGATTTGGAAAAACTGCAATCCAAATCAACACAATCAGTACTTTAATCGAGTTTGGTGACACTTCACTTGCGAAACTGTAAGGTAAAAAATCTGCCTTTTCAAACATTGGCTACATTTACATGGACGCTAAATAAAGTGATCAAGTTGATGTGTGGGTTTATTTGTCAAGCTTCAAATCAGAATAGATTTTTATTTTTTTTTTTTGTCATGCACACAATGCACAAATATAGAGTTTCTCACTGTTTGCACATAATAACCACTCTCCTTAAGGTTATTTTTTTTTTAACAGCAAAATTAATATTTATCCCTTTATGGATAAATATATAAACTGCTGTGCTGCTCGTATTTATCATGCAAAAAAAAAAAAAAAAATCCCCTCCCCAAGCCCAGAAAGGGTTGTCTGTGCATGAGTATCCGAAGCAAGGTTGTCCTGCTCCACTTCACAGTTGTCCCGTGAAAGGAGAGTTTTATAATGACAGGACATGCATTTATACTACACTTTATTTAAATGGAAGAGCTGCTTGATCTGCGCGTCATATATCACGTTATTTCTTTGTCATTGCACATGCACAGTCCTTTCAGTTTCGTAATTCAATCTGATTAAGTGTTTACATGCACTCTTAATCATATTAGAAGAGAAATAAACCACCCCCTTCAATCCGATTGAAATTTCATTCCGATTGAGCTCAAACGATTCGATTAAGGTGTTTACATGAAGGCTTTTTAGTCAAACTGATCCATCAATTTGTTTAAAAATGGATTATTTGTTTGCGTGTAAACGTAGCCAGTGATGAAGTATTGATAACCATCCTGTCAGCTGATTTAAACTTTTTTTTTAACCCTTTTTTGTCCCACCTGTGCTAGAACTAGCCATATGATTAGTAAACATGAAAAGTGGAATGCTTGCATGGACTGCAGATATTTAAGAATTTGGTAACTGTTTTGTGTGAAACTGCAGTACAGGGTAGCCTTGGTTTAATGACACCCTTCTAATGTGACACACTTCACTGAGTGTCCCAATAATGAGGCCATCACTTCTCTTCTTTAGCTAATGCTGACAGAGAGTTATGGATTACATACTGTATGCTTTCTCACTGGCAGAATCTTTTGAATAATAAAAAAAATGTCTGAGGGGTTAAATGAAAGAGATGAAGCGTCTAGAATAGCTAAAGGCAAACAACTGTTTATTAGAGGATAAAAAAAAAAAAAACCTGCTCTGCTTCTTCCTGTCAGGCAGTCAGAATAGATGGACAGCAGGTTATTCTGGACAAAAACCAGAGAAGGAGAAAAAAAATGATGAGAAATGTTGAAGGCTTCAGCTTTTTTTTTTCTTTTTCTGGTGAATAAAATCACCAGCCTGAACAGCAGTAAATCTAAAACTGACACAAAGTCACAGAGCGACTCCGTTATAGATCGGATAGAATGTATTAAGCTAACTGCAATATTTCATACTAAAGGTGCTGTGTAGTTTGTGTCAAGCCAGCAGAATCATCCTTCAGTGAAATGAGAAAAACTCCTGCATGTGCTTGAAGTTGCTTTTTAATATAAGGATAATGATATAGTTTATATAGATATGTTTTTGCACTCATCTTTGTTTGATATTTCACCAATTTGTAACTTACAGGGTTGTAAAGTACTTATACTTCATTAGTTTAATATTATTTTGTGAAAAAAATAAGGACTTTTTTATTATTAGGACTTTCAGAGTGAAGGTATATTTTGCATTATGAATTTTAAAGAGCTTTTATTTAAATCAGCCAAAGAAATCCATTGCAGTACAGTGAATTGTAATAGGCCACAATGCTGTTCATTTGTCATGTAGATATGTCTCTGCATGAAAGATCTCCATGACAATGTCTTTAACCTAAAGCAATGCATTTAGCTATATTACAATCCTTGTTATTGACAAACCTGACTCATATGAAATTAAATAAATAAAATGCTGGAAAATGTATTCAAGTTTCAGATCATCTTCTGATGAACTTAATGGCTCATAATTTTATGTAGCATGTTATCACATTGGGTTTAAGCCAATCATTTTCTTGACAAAGTGAGGGAACTTTTTCTCAAGTTTTTCTTTTTCTTTCTTTCTTTTATTCTTTTTTTATATATAAAGTGCAATAACACATGAAAACTCATCACTCAAGCATTTTATTACATAGATAGATAGATAGATTTTGGCTCAAAAATAACCAAAACTAAGACTTTATTCAGCATTGTCTTCTCTTCCGTGTCTGTTGTGAGCGTGTTCACAACACTGCAGTTTAGTGATATCCGGTTCCCAAACGGACATGGACAGTATACCGTACATACATTTTCAATGGAGGGACAGAAATCTCTCGGGACTAAATCTAAAAGATCTTAAACTGTGTTCCGAAGATGAACGGAGGTCTTATGGGCAGGGGCGTCGGACTGGGGGGGGTAAAGGGTACCGAGTACATATACATGCACTAACATGTGTATAGCATTTACGTACAAATAAAAAAGTTCCTGTGCAAAACTAAACTTGTAGTTAGGCACTGGTTTGGTATAACAAAGTCATTTTCATTCTGTGCAGGGCCCCACCACCCTTCTCGAATCAATGTAAATGGTACGACCCGCAGTTCAGGTGCTTCAGCTGCGGACCAGCGGTGAATCAGTTAATGAGACAGGAGCATAGACAGTAAAATAAGACAGGAGCTGAAGTTAGCCTTGATATGAACTTAGAAGACAGGGGAAGAATCTTTCCTTAAGAAAAGAAAATCAGGGGCTCAAAAACGAAAAGAAACGAAGATTAAAGAGAGAAAGTTAAATGAGGGCAAGCAGTTGCTCACTCAGTTTTTTGAAAAGAAAGGTGGGCTCCAAATGCATAATCGAGCATTGACATTGTTTTTACATAAATGTCTACTCTTGGAGGAGTTCTCCCCAGAGTCAGAAGTTTACATGAAAACACTGTATATTTCCCTCCATTGTCAAAATCTAACACCTGCGAAAACACAGATGGTTAGCGCCTATTTTACCGCATTGTTATGCAAATTAGCTCGCGCACGCTCAGGATTGTTATCAGTTTAATACACATCTTAAAGATTGAAAATTACTTATTTTAAAACGTAAAGACTGAATGTCTAGTTTGATTATATAGTCTGCATTTATTTTAAACAGGCAAATAATCAGCAATTAACTTGTACTTAGCCTACAAAAAGGTATTATGACAATAAAGGATATTTTAGCAACCATTTGAAGCCATATATTTCAGTTTCAGACCCTGCAGCAGCAGGCCCCTCATCATGGCCAGGTGAAAGCAGTGACAGTGAGGTGGATGTGACCGTGAGACAAGGTGAGCTTTTAGCGGAATTGCCTGTTTTAACACTTAGTAATTAGTAATTAAGTGTTAAGAGGAAATAAGCAAAATGGGTACATTGTTATTGTACACATTTAAACTTTAAAGGGGCAGTTCACCCAAAAATGAAAATTCTGTCATCGTTTACTCTCCCTCAAGTTGTTCCAAACCTGTATGGTTTCCTTTCTCCTGCTAAACACAAAAGAAGATAATTTAAAGAAGGTTGGCAATTACACAGTTGCTGGTCCTCATTGACTTCCATAGTATTTTTTTTTTCCTACTATAGAAGTCAATGGGGTCCATCAGTCGTTTGGTTACCGACTTTCTTCAAAATATCCCACCCATTGGTATCACTATGGTATTTGGTAAGGGGGCCCAGCAAGATGGTTTGTACCCAGGGCCCAAAATTTGGTGCTACGCCCCTGCTTATGGGTTTGGAACAACATGAGGGTGAGTGATTCATGACATAATTTTTGGGAGAACTAACACTTTAAACACAAAAGAAGATATTTTGAAGAAAGTTGGTACGGTACAGCTGACGGTAGCCATTGACTTCCATTGTACCCCCCCCCCCCATATGGATCAGCTACTCTTTTGCGTACTCTTCAGTATTGACTATTAACTATTCCATATCTTTAACCACCAGTGTTAACATTTACACAGACAAAAAATAAAAATAAAAAAATAACGGCAAGATTTACATTTATTAGCCTCTTTTGTGTGTCAAAACAATTTTAATTAGAGAATTGTACTCAAACTTTGAGATGTACTGTAGAACTGTAGAGTTTGGTGAACTGTGAGTTCTGACCTTTGCTTATAGAGACAAGCTGAATAAATGTGAGCATTTGGCATTTTGTGTTAAGAATCGATTATGGATATAAACTTCAAGAACTTGCATTGTGATCTATAAAACATTGTAGTTTTCTTATAGCTGAGATTTGCACCCTGTAGATATTTTTTGTTAATTGTGATTTGCATGAACTTACAGTAAGGTGTTTGTTGATGTGTCTGCTTAGAACAGCATTGTAAATTCTAATCTATGGGTTCTGTTTAGATGTATAAATGCACATTTGCAGTGTATGAATAATAGAGTAAGTGTTAAATTAAACACAAAAGAAAGGAGATATAACTTTCTGTTGGCTAATTAAAATATGCCTGTCTATGAATTCACAGAACAAAGTGTTTTAATTAGCGTCTCAGTGACAAGAGGTGAGCAGTGATCATAGTGACAGGAAGTATATCAAACAGATTTAGTATAACACAAACACATACACACACAATGAAAGAATAAGATGAAAATGAAAATAATATTGTTTGTTTTTTTCTTTGTTGTTTGTTTTTTTGAGACTACAATTAGAACTGAAAGAGGAAAATAGACAAAAGCGTGAAATGCTAAAAACGGGAATGCTATAGTGCTATCAGCTACTTGGAAATTCATGAAGAATTGGTATACATACAGTGGACCCAAAAAGTATGGGAAACTTAAGCCATACTAAAAAAAAAAAAAAAATTAATTGGATAAATAAATATCAAACATGAAGCCATTTGCAAACAAATAATGTTACAACTTTTCTCAGTATTTCCATTTTTGCAATTTCTTGTAATCAGGGTCGGATTAAAGGACTGTGGGGCCCTGCATTAGGTCAGTTTATCTCTAGAAAGTGTTGTTAAATGATCATTTTGAACAGTACATTTATTGTTTTATTATTTGAAACCAAACAAAGTGTTGCAAAAGTGTCCAAATACTTTTTGAAACTATTGGAAAGCAATGATAGTTGATAAAAACTTGCATATATATTGATGACCTGAAATTGATTAGAACGAATGACGCATTTAAAACAGGCTGCGCCATCAGAGAGAAAAAGGTTATTAGTCCTATGATTTTCAATCAGTGACACTCCTTGCAGTGCAGTATCAGACTTTGATTAGAACATGCTGTGAAGAACTCATTGTCACTATAGTGCTCAGAAATAAAGTGAAGATTTGGATCAGATTGCATCCTTTTTTCTTTTTTTTTTTAGATGTACAGTCAAATTTGCCCATTTGGATTTTGAGTAGGCAAAATTAATAAATAGAAATTTAAATAATAGAAAAATAATAATTAGTTCATCATTGCCCAGCTACTTTTGGTTGACTTGCACACACAATCACCTAGTGATTTTATAATTATTATTATTATTATTATTATTATTATTATTATTATTATTATTATTATTATTATTATTATTATTATTATTTCTATTTCATGCCTGGTCAATCTGCGCTGATTTAGCTGCTATGCAATTCAGTTAACACTGCAACTATGCCAACAAAATGAGTGCTTGGTTGTGGTAGATGCAGCAAAATAAAAAAATCTGATATTATTTACCAGTACCGTACAGGAACGCTCCACCACTGCAATCCTGAACCCTAAATTGTGTTATTTTTAACATTTATAAAATGTTCAAGTCTACATCACCAACTGGATATATGACCAGTTATAATTATCTTCTCCATCATTTGATGAATAACTGCTGCCATAATCAAAAGAAAATAAAAACTAACATTAATTGCACCAGGCAATTATTTTTATTTTATTTTTATTTTTTTTGTGAATGAGGTGTGATTTCTATTGAGCCTAATTAGCACAGAAGGGAGGTGAGTTTGTACTGAATGACAATTAATTAATTGAAATATTCATGACCCAGTGATGTTTTGATAATTTAGTCCTTGTTTAATTGTGAATATGATGTTTTTTGCACTAAAATACAGTGCAAAAGGCTGTTTAGAGAATCCACCTTGCTAACAAAAAGTAAGAGATCAATTGTGATTAACACTGACTTCAGAGTTGCAGAAAATTAGACATATTAAATTCATTATTTAAAAGCTTTCCGGGTGGTTGGAAGCCTGTTTAACAATGGTAAGCCATTAAGATGCAAGCTCCATTAAGGGAAGTGAAAATGCATTCACAGGAATGAAGCTACAAAATGGGATTTCCTTTTTTTCTTTTTTTTTTCTTTTTTAAGAAAAAAAAGAAGAAGAAAAAAATCACATTACAAATAATGTGTTCATTTAATGGTGCATTTCTACTCACAGATTCTTTGGGTAAAATGTGATAAAATATTCCCAGAAGTATTTTGCATTATTCTGCAATATTAAGTAATTCATATCAATGTGTGCAAGCAAGAGTGGAGGAAAGCAGATAAGAAAGACTGGAAGTTCTTAAGCTGAGGCACAATCTGTGAAAGGTATTCTCCATTTGCAGAGAAACATTAATCAATACAAATTACTCCAGAGGGCTCTGGTGTGATTGTGACTCTGAAAAAAAAAATGAAAGAGAGAAAAGACAATAGGAAGGAGAAATTCTCTGCTGATTTAATTCAGTAGGCCACCATTCATCCTGGTGTTCAAGTGACTTAATGTGCTTTTCAGAACATCACCTGCATGTCCCTTCAAAACGGTTAATAAACATAACAAATCACCTTCTTTTGATGTTACTGTCCTCCAAGACAGCAGTTGTGAATGGGACATGCTGTTAAGTCAGAACCAAGAGTTCTCCCTGGAGTGCCTTGCAGGAGGTTTGGGGCAGAAGGGAGCTCACTGAACCAGGATCAGTCATAAACTGTTCCCGACTCAGGCAACGTGACAAACTGATGTATCCCCAAAGGTACAGTAGCCATTGTACTTAGATCAGGAGATGCAGTGAACTGCTTTATCCCGAAGGCTAACTGCTGTCCCTAGATCAGAGAGCCCGGTGAGCAGGTTTTATCCTGAGAGGTTATGTTTGTTTTTAGATCGAGGAACATAATGGATGACTTTATCTTGAGAGGTTCTACTGTGAACACAATGGGCTGTTTATCCCAAAGGAGATACTCCTTTTGAGAGATTGGGCAACATAATGAACTGTTTTACTTTAAAAGGATTTTAAAGTTCTAAGATCAGTGAACACACCCAACTGATTTATCCGTAGAGGTAAATGCCATCCCCGTATTCCTTTTTTGCTGGCGCTCACAGACCTGGAGAATAAATCCCTTTTGGGCCCCTTGATACGTGGACAACAGGGACTGGAGCCAAATCCACTAAGAGGCATGTTATCGGTCCAGATCATCTAAATTTCACAGTTCAACATCTAAAACTCTTTCAGCCCAAACTATATAAGTTTAAATTGGCTTCTTTGAATCCACAGCCACCCTGATGGGTCAAATTAAGCCAGATCCTCACAGACATGTAGCCTGCTGGTTCTACATGTTCCCCTGGGCAACTGTGGTCCCGTGCCAGAAACCACATGATGAATTTAGGCCCAGATTTTTGTCTAATGGCTGGATAGAGGAGCTAAATGTGCAAGGAAGTGGTGCAGCAAATGCTCTCGCTCTCTGTGCCAAGCTAAGAGCCTTTCCACTCCACTCCCGAAGGTCAAACTTAAACAGAGGCTATTAAATCACCTACTTTACATAAGACATTTCTCATCCTTTCATTACCACTGGACACTTGAATATCCTGAATGGCAGACTTTACTAAATGGCTAATTATGATTGTTGGATGGTGAGGATCTTTTATATTTTTGACTAAAGTAACTGTAGGATTAAACTTGAGCTGTTTTACTGGAACAGTCATTGTTAGCAAGGTCTGTAATACCTGGAAAAGCTATGTTAGCGTTCTTATTCATCTCAGTGGTGGTTCTTAGAATTATATAATTGAAAACCTATAATTATAATGAAAAAAAAAAATCTTAGGATTATTTACATTTAAAAATAATATTTTTAATTAATGTATTTTTCAAAGTAATTTAAATATGTTTTAGTCTTTCTACCCATAATTCAATGTATGCTATTTCTTTTTAATTTATTGTGAAATTTACTAGAAGTTTCTGGGGGGAAATCTTTTGCACAATTTATTTAATTGTTTTTTCTCAAGTGTAGAGGTTTGTAAAAATGCTCCTAAGTGTAATTCTTTCAAAAATTCTCAAATATTGTATTAAATATTTTAACATGATGGTCCTCAACATTGTCTGATTGTATATTAACATGTACATGCTTTATATATACACACAGAGGTGGGCGATATGGCAAAAATGTCATATAACAATCTTATTTTAATTATTTATTAAATATCACGATTCAAAATTTTATCACAATTCTTTGTCATGTTGGTTTTACTATTGCAAGCTATCTGAGCAGCACAGCCAAACTAATTTCCCTTTTATAAAGACAAAGCCTTCCAAGGTAACTGCACATCTAATATACAGGTACGCACAAATTAGTTTTTTTTATCAAAAGTTTACTTTAATTTTAGACATAACCAAATTATATGTAAATCTTATGTGTTTTGTCAGTATTAGTGCAAAAGATAACTTAGTCAGTAAATAAGGCGCTGTTGACAGGTTTTTTAGTGTGCGCACGCTTCGGGTGAATGCACTGCAAGAAAACTTGTGTCAGAACAGCAATCGAAAGAACCATTTAACAGGCAAGGCTTTAAAGCAAATGCAAATAATGTACTTTTGTGATTGCAATTATGCGCAGTCTCCTGTGATAGTAACTCTTCCACAGAGTTAACACTGATGTGAATGTATGTCGTGCTGTGCAGTAGTACATTGAGACAGAGGCGCTAGAAATTGATAGAATGTGCGCTGTAGCACAATACTACAAAAGCAGATTGTGAGACATTTTTATCCTCCACAATCAAAAAATCACCGCACACCCCTATATACATAACACTGATACTTTATACACAAATGTACTCATCTATTAAAATGTATTAAATAACAAGCACCTTGCAATCATGTAAAAATCAAAGACAACCTACACAATTTTTTGAAGAAACATACAAGACTACAAGTATGCTGGGTTATGAATGTAAAATATTGCAGCGTTAATGTGTAGGCCTATTACACGCAGCGTGAGCAAGTTTCTCTGAAAATTAAATTAAATTGCTGATTACAAATTACTCCTTTTAAAAGTAATCATGTTACTTAGTCATGTTCATAGGTTTTCAGTTCGATTCAAGAGCGAATATTGCCAGTTTAGAATGATTCAATTAGATTTGATGCACAATTAAATTAGATTCGATTTGATTAACACGTTACTAAGTAATGCATTCCTGCCAGGGCCGCGCTATCCTGATGGTCAACATGGGCTGTAGCCCAGGGCCCGAACACTAGGGGGGCCCTGAGTCAATTCTCTATTGCATTTTATATAGGGTTGCCAACTGTTCCACATAATATGGAATCATCCTGTATTTAAGGAATCAGTTTGCCCTTATTTGCAGGCATATGCTGTATGACCACCTAGGCCATACATATAAATAAATAACAAATAAATATTTTTCCAAAGCATTGTTTGAATTGAGAATGTAGCCATTCAAGGAGGGCTTTAAATCCAAGCAGAATCTCTGACACCTAGTCGGTCCGCTTCACAACGAGCAGGAATCATATTTTGATTTCTGCAAATCAGTTTGGTTGAATGCAAAGATGTGACTATTGATCGTGAGCACAACATTCAGCTAGAAAACATACTATCTACCTTTTAGATCCACTATTTGCAAAAGTTGTACCTAGGCTATGTAATAACTTCCTTTATCTGTGAAAGCTTCAAATTCCGTCTATGAGATAAAAAACGGAAATCTTATTTTCTTATTGACTTTTTAAACTTTGTATGTTAAATTAACTTTTGAGATCACTGATATTATTCTTTTTACAGTTTTTATTTTTTTTTATTTTATTGGTACAGCACTATGGTCAGCTGCTGTTGTGTTTATCTGTGCTTAATAAATACTAATACAAATACCTGAGGGTAGATGTTAGTCAAGCTGCGTTAGTCCAGGCCCCGCAAAGGCTTAATGTGATACTGGTTACTGCCCAACACTGATTATACGTATGCTGTTAGTATTTGTGAGCTTTAATTCTTAACATTTGAAATAGCACAGTAAATTCATTAAGCATCTTATCTTTCAGAATTTAACAGGAGTGTGAGGTTATCCTAATTTAAAAGGCTATTTTTTGTCGTTTGATATTTTTACTTTCTTTTGAGAAATATAAAAGGAAAATGTACAAAATATAAAATTAGACATGGCTGACTTTAATGGCTATCATGGAGAAAGATGCATTTTGCACCCAGATGGCCATGCTAAGCAGCTACTGTAAACTTTGACTCTTGATTGAAAGGATACAGACAGTGATAAACTATGCAAATCCAAATAAAATCTAACCTTCAGTTCCACTGGTTGATTTTGTTTGTTTACAGGTGATTTCTGTCTGGCACTGTATTCAGCACAACTTGCGCTCAACAATTATGAAAGATTAATGGTATCAGTGATGTCATTTGTTTAAGTCCACAGATGAGGTGTTTGGGTTGGTAAACAGCCTGTTCTCTAATGTAGTGGGTTCTTGCATATATGAGCATATTTTTGTGACACCAACAAAACAAACATGACTGATAGTTGAATAGGTCTAGTAGCCATGGCCGTAAAAAATTGTATAATTAGCATAATATATTCTGCCCCCGACATTCTGAACAAATTATCTGTTATGTTTTATTATCCAAATGTTTTCACCTAACTTGATATGTAATATATTGTGGAAAAGGGGCATTGGCTCTTTCTATTCTGTGCTTGGCTCTGTATGATTTATAGGAACACAGCGGTGGTGAGACAAATCAGTTTCTTTGCAGCATTTGCTATTTTATGTTCGACTCCCTTTTGCTTGTTGACACAGTTGCAAAGAGGGCACATGTATAAAACATAATACCTCCTGACCACTGTGCCATCTACTGTATTGTAAGTTATACCTCAAAGAAAACCTTGGGGAAAAACATCCATGAACAGAAACAAATGTAAATTTGCATTAAGAAGCTACATCTGGCACCCCAAATCTCTTGTTCTTGGTCAGTCTGACCTGTTCCAATCAGACTTTTTCTAAGTAGTGTATTATGTTCAGTAAAGATGTCATTTTGACCAGGTACAGTAGATGTCTAATTTCCATCAGGAATTGTTAAGGGTAACCATCACACCTTTTTTCTGCAAGACTTTTGTAAAGCAAATTTCCACTCCAGTTTTTGGTCAGAAACTTTTGATGGAATACATTAATACAGTGTATACACAAGTGTTAACACAAGTGAATAATTTTTCCAGTGTAGCTGCATTAAAAATATATAATGCAGTTTATGCAGGGACAGAGCTAGGGTTGGCCACCCAACTCACAACTGCTGCCTCTGTCTCCTTTTTTTTTTCTTTTTTTTTCCTTGACGAGTTAGACATGGCTGACTTTTAATGGCTATCAATGGAGAAAGATGCATTTTGCACCCAGATGGCCATGCTAAAGCAGCTACTGTAAACTTTAGATGGCCATGCTAAGCAGCTACTGTAAACTTTGACTCTGATTGAAAGGATACAGACAGTGATAAACTATGCAAATCCAAATAAAATCTAACCTTCAGTTCCACTGGTTGATTTTGTTTGTTTACAGGTGATTTCTGTCTGGCACTGTATTCAGCACAACTTGCGCTCAACAATTATGAAAGATTAATGGTATCAGTGATGTCATTTGTTTAAGTCCACAGATGAGGTGTTTGGGTTGGTAAACAGCCTGTTCTCTAATGTAGTGGGTTCTTGCATATATGAGCATATTTTTGTGACACCAACAAAACAAACATGACTGATAGTTGAATAGGTCTAGTAGCCATGGCCGTAAAAAATTGTATAATTAGCATAATATATTCTGCCCCCGACATTCTGAACAAATTATCTGTTATGTTTTATTATCCAAATGTTTTCACCTAACTTGATATGTAATATATTGTGGAAAAGGGGCATTGGCTCTTTCTATTCTGTGCTTGGCTCTGTATGATTTATAGGAACACAGCGGTGGTGAGACAAATCAGTTTCTTTGCAGCATTTGCTATTTTATGTTCGACTCCCTTTTGCTTGTTGACACAGTTGCAAAGAGGGCACATGTATAAAACATAATACCTCCTGACCACTGTGCCATCTACTGTATTGCAGTTATACCTCAAAGAAAACCTTGGGGAAAAACATCCATAAACAGAAACAAATGTAAATTTGCATTAAGAAGCTACATCTGGCACCCCAAATCTCTTGTTCTTGGTCAGTCTGACCTGTTCCAATCAGACTTTTTCTAAGTAGTTTATTATGTTCAGTAAAGATGTCATTTTGACCAGGTACAGTAGATGTCTAATTTCCATCGGGAATTGTTAAGGGTGCAAGACTTTTGTAAAGCAAATTTCTCCAGTTTTTGGTCATTATGTACAGTGTAAAGTGTTAACACAAGTGAATAATTTTTCCAGTGTAGCTGCATTAAAAATATGTAATGCAGTTAATGCAGGGACAGAGCTAGGGTTGGCCACCCAACTCACAACTGCTGCCTCTGTCTCCTTTTTCTTTTCTTTTTCTTTTTTTTTTCCTTGACGAGTTGTGTTTATTTAGATGCAGAATGTTTTTACGAGCACATCAAACAGGAGACTTTTCAGACATGCACTTCCCCTCAGCACCAGCCACTAGTCAGACGGTCGCAAAAACAGTTCATTAGAACAACAGTGAACTGCGGTTAGATGAGATATTGTCAGGCTGTATGTCAGTAAAAATGAATTTTTTCGTCCTGTCAGCCGTTATTCTTTGCTCATAAATACGGTGGCGCATGCTGTAGCCTGTAACATTTCATATTAATGCGTGAAAGAAAATAGAAGCCTGCATGTCAGATCCACATTATGTTCAGCAGTGGCAGCTCTTAAAGTAATAGCAGCCAAATAACCTAATAACCCAGCTGCTGTGATGTCTGATAATCAAGGAACAAAAGAAAAAGAGGAAATCAATTAATTTAGATTTTGCATATTTACTAATTGCTGAAGGGCACAGGTATATATGACATTTATGACAATGGGTTTATATGAAGATTGCTTTAAGTTCACTTACAATTTGAAGTTGTTATTGTTTTAAGTCAAATAAGTATTAAAATGGCTATAATAGCTCTTTAGCCCAAGACTGGTTAACCCACTGAAGCTAAGCATGAGCCTGGTCAGTACCTGGATGGGAGACCTCCTGGGAAAACTAGGTTGCTGCCGGAAGAGGTGTTAGTGAGGCCAGCTGGGGGTGCTCAACCTGTGGTTTGTGTGGGTCCTAGCACCTCAGTGTAGTGATGGGGACACCATACTGTCAACAAGCACCGTCCTTTGGATGAGATGTTAAACCGAGGTCCCAGACTCTCTGTGATCATTAAAAATCCCAGTAGGTCTTTCGAAAAGAGTTGAGGTGTGACCTCGGCATCCTGGCCAAATTCACGAATTGGCCTCTGACCATGGCCTCCTAACCCATATCTGCTGATGGGCTTCATCACTCTGTCCTCTCTCCACCTATAAGCTGGTGTGTGGTGTGTGGTGGGCGTTCTGGCGCACCATGGCTGCCGTTGCATCATCCAGGTGGATGCTGCATGCTAGTGATGGATGAGGAGATACCCCCTGACAATGTAAAGCGCTTTGAGTGCTTAGAAAAGGAATTATTATTATTATTATTATTATTATTATTATTATTATTATTATTATTATTATTATTATTATTATACTTTAATATTGCTATAATCAATGGTTAAATAGGGGAAAAAATAACTAGAGTTTCCTAGACACATCAGTAGTACTGGTATCAGTGATACTCACCTTCAGTCATGAAAAGATGCCATTACACAAATATATGGTCTTTATGTTGTTTCTACATTAATTTGAAGGTTAAATGTGAAATTATTGCAATATAAAAGTACATTTAAAAAGTTTAATATTAGGTGGGATTAATCACGATTAATTTCGGGGAAACAAATCTGTGATTAATTAGTTATTTTGTAATCGATTGACAGCACTAGGCTACGTTCAAATCATCGAGTTGAATTTTGCTTTGAACTGAATTTTATCTTGTCATTCTCTTTGCCCAAAAACCTTCAAACTTCAAAGCTTTTTTCAAGACTTTCAAACAAGGCTTTGTAAAGCCAACATTTAAAGCTTTGATATTATAGTTAAGAAAATACAGTTATATGAATTTTAGTACAGTTTAACTTTGAATTGCATTTCTGCTTCATTCCTGCTACATCAGTTTAAATTCAGTAAATGAATGGAAATTTATGGGTGCTGTCACACTTGGTTTGATTGCTTGGTCCAAGCCAAAGTGTGACTGATCCCCGCTTCCTCTGTCCCAACTGGATTGTGTTCACACAACTGTTTTTGGGTTCCCAACCATAGCTTGCATCATCACAGTCGCAGCTGTTTACCGCTGTTGCTTGGTTACCACTATACAGGAAAAGATGGTGAAATGGATGGATATTGTTGCTTGCTCTTTTTACTTTTGTACTTTGGATTTTGAAAATGTGGTTGTTTCCCAAAGCTGAACACAGAACTGCATCTGCATCTATTTGTCACTAAAATAATGCGAAGGTTCAAAAGAACAGAGTCACGCTTGTCAGGTAAGTGAGTGACAAAACAAGTAATTACACAGTTTGAAACAATTCTTACATCATCAGTGGTTCACTTCCAGGGTTAAGTACGAATGTTGACGTCAAATGAACCTAAGTGAAAAAACTGCAACAAAAATTCATATTCCAAAGGGGGGATGCTTCAGTTTTGACAATATTCAAATGAACCAAACTCTAATAAGCAAACCCCGGATGCACACCAAAAGTGCTAGTGTGAAAGACATTTTAAATGCATTTCTGAATGTTGCGCAACCCAGCAGCATATGTTGTGCTGTGGATTCCCAGCAGGATTCTAACTAGGTTATCCAGCAACATGTGAAGGAGCACGCTAAGCAGGGTTAGACACACATGTGGGTGAAGAAACACACATGTGGTTTCTTAAATCCAAGGGTAATTTAGTTAATAATATGTAATCTCAAGAACAATACAAACACAATAGTTCTGCTAATGTCTAAAAAAGTATTCATTTTAAATAATAAAGCATGCACATTTTATTTCAACAAAATGGCCCTGTAATGTATATTATATAAAACATTATATACAAATGTGAATAAGTCACATGTTGTGTTCCTGAGGGAAAGGGTGATGCACTGTGGGTGTTTTAGGTTTCCCATCTCTGACAGCTTGAGGGGCATCGAGAGCACCGTTAGGCAGAAGCGGACTGATTAAAACATTCTTTGTTGCAGAGAGTTATTGTTTCCATTGTAATACTGATTTGATTGAGGCCGGAGATGTCATTTGCTGGCAAAATTTTGAGTGAGGGTTCATTTGTGAAATGAAAACATGACACCAAACAGCTTTGAGATGGAACGGCGATGCACTGATGGGATCTGATGAGACAAAGATGTGATGGAGTGGAGTGTCTTGTGAATCAAGAAAACCCCAGTGGTTACAAGCATCTGTGTGTCTGCAGGGGCCCCAGCAACAGCATGAAGAAAACAATGATGAAGAAGCACATTGTTATTCCAAAACCTAGAGAGCTGCCTTGCTACCTACTGCCTACATACTGTAGGCATCTGGCTTCTAAAACATTGGCATCTGGTATCCTAACTGTCATGGAACCTCATAAGTGAATCTTTTGGCAGACTCTAAAATATATATTTATATATTTATATAGTGCCTTTCCAAAGCTCAAGGTTGCTTTCAAGGAAATTACAAATAAATAAATAAATAAATAAATAATAGCATGGCACCCAATTATTGCAACATCCTTTTCGCTAGATAACAGCTTTGAGTTGTATCCAATAATGCCTGAAGAGTTTGTAGAACACCCGATAAGAGATCAGAGCCCATTCCTTCATGCAGAATCTCTCCAAATCCTTCAGATTCACAGCTCCATGTTGGTGCTTCTCACCTTCAGTTCACCCTATTTTCTATAGGGTTCAGGTCAGAGGACTGGGACGACCATGGCAGAAGCTTCATTTTGTGGTCAGTGACTTACTTTAATGATTTGTTAGAATTTTTGTAAATTTTTTGGATGAAAGATCTAAAGGATAAACAATGCAGATTTATTTTCAAAGCCGCCTTTGCTCTTATTTACCAAGGGTGCCAATAATAGTAGAGGGCACTATATAAACCATTTCACAATATTAATGCATTTCTGAATCAAATACATCTTCTGCTTTCAACACATTAATTTTTTTTTTTTTTTTTTTTTTTGTGAATCTGTGAATCTGGATACAATGGGGTATCTTATAAAACAGCATTATAAAGTTGGCTATCTTTCTGTACAATTTTCATTCCACCTATGATGAATTGTCCAAAAATGCTCACCACAGGCAGCTAAATAGGTTTTGAAACAGGGAAATTATGTTTCTGCCATCACATGATGAGATATCCTGCAATCTGGATTTTATACTCTACTGGGCTGAATTGAGCAAGCATTTTGTGGCAGCTCTTATTTAGAAGAAAAAACTGGGCAAAAATGAAAGCCACAGCATTAGGGATCTCGCATCTGGTTCAATTACATGTAGTGACATCTTGTGCGTCATAAACAACGCAGTGCATTTATTGTTAAAGTAAGATCACGGGCCCCTACTGTGCAGGAAAGCGGGAAAACACACTCAAGCAGAGATAATGCTTCCCAGGAAGCCATTCCACTTTCAGGCAAATTCTTCACAGCAGAGTGTTCACTTAGCATGTATCAGAGAAAATATTCAAAAAAGTTGCATTCAGAGCAGTACAAGCTGTAAATTATAAATACAAGCAAGACCTATATCCTTTAAACCAAGCTCATATTATAACAAGCCAATCATTAATCTTGCATGTTTCAAAGTAATTGACAATTTAGAATTGTGTGCAGATTAAAACAAATTACAAATCTATTTGACCTGGACAGGTGTAAGCTAGTCTCAGCATCAGACACCCACAGACCGTTGGCTGAACGTCCGATGCGACACAAAAGTGGAAACACTTCAGGAGTATCGAAGTCCTCATAGGATTTGTTGAATCATACAGGATTTCTGGGGGACGTGCGTGACTCGTTCTTCAACGTTCTGCCTGAAAACAAAGATTAAATCCCACCAAACCCCCTCACGAAGGAAGAAAGCCATAGAGTTTACAACAGTGGCGACAAGCACTTATTATAATCAACTAAATGCTGGGTTTTCAAAAGTATGTGGAAATATTTCAAGTTTGCGGCATAGAATCTTTTAAACACGTCCAAGAGTTTTGGTTTTACACACCGACATTCTATGTCTTTTATTGTGTGACATTTCCACGACCCAAAATGTCACGCTGAACGAAACAAACTCTGATTGGTTGTTTGACATGTTGGTCAAATGGCCTCGGGGGCGGGCCTTGGCCAATAAAAGATGCCATGGATTCCAGACCGTCAACCGTCAGTCTGAAGGTCTGGCTACATGAGATTAGATGTGAGCTGCCTCTCCCACAACAGCCACAAAAAAACTTGATCTTCCATCACCTTATTAAAACATGATGCCTGGATTTTTTAACAGTTAAGAAACAATGCAAATGTGTGAACAGTATAGACCAATTCACAAACAGATGACTCTTAAAATGGCTAAAAGTTATATCTTAAAGGTTTTGTCATCACATAACCAAAACCATTATATTAATGAAGGCATTGTGAGGACTGAGTGCTCCACAACAAGGAAATTTAATAGTGAATAACACCAATTACAATCAAAATGACAGTTGCCATCCATATCCTTAATTTGTTTGTAAGCTGCATAATGTGGCTTTGTCCATTCAATCATAAGGTGATGTGATTTGTTGTTAAATATAAAAATATTGCATATATAGACAAAATATGGACAACCAGAACATGAATCTCATAAATTAACCCTATAATTTCAGTTTGCAGACTATTTTGGCCTTTCCATCACATTTAAATGCTTTGGTAATGGGAAAAAATGGTAAAAGAGGGCACACCTGTTCGTTATCACAGCATTGAAGAATCACTGTAATGAACCATGATTACACTGCATGGGAGCATATGACTGTCACCATGACAACAGCTTCAAGACTGACAGCTACCTAAATTAATAGCATACGAAGTGGTATGTTTTCTTGTGTGGCTAACGCAGCCCTGTTGTGCCTGGCGCATTAAATGGCTGCCAGTCATCACTAATATTCATTAGTGTATCCAAACAGTTGTAGACTTTCTGTGAAGGGAGAAATGAGATGGTCTTTGGAGTCTCAATAGGCTCTGCTCCTCACTGGCAGCTAATGATGAGGTCAGTGAATCAACACAATGAATGCACATTATTTGTGAGTGCCAGAGAAGCAGCATAAAGACCAAAGACTCGCTCACTGTGTCAGATGACAGGTCAATTAGTCATCTGAGCAAGTCTGACAGTTTTTACCCATCCAGTTCTGATCTGAACAGTTCAGTGATGTACAGAGAGGCCAGAAGCACTCAAGCCCACTCTCTGCTCCCTGAGGATCTGCCCCGGTTTGACCCATGATGACCGCAGTGTTTAGTTAACAAAATGGAACCTCCTCTCACTCTCTGTCTCTGACTCTTCTTCCACTCCCAGAATTCAATCTGTCAAAGGCCCATTGTCCCAATCAGCAGCAAATAGAATGTGAGTGTTTGTACCATGCATAATAATGTTCCATTTACTCTGGCTGAAACAGATGTCCTGAAGAAACGCCAGCAGATTGCAGATTGTCACGGAGGAACATTGTGAAGGTAATAACCTTGTTCTCCTCTAACTGGGTACAGCTCCCTTTCCCTTTTAGTTAGAAATCACACAAGTGGAACAATGTCTCATGTTCTGGCAACACTTTGATATTTTGGCCTCAGCAGAGACTGGTCCATTAACAGCCTGCCTGAAAACAGAAAAATGTGTCTTATTCAATGTGCAGTAATTTATTACTATTATGTTACATTTGTTTTAGGCTGTACTCATTTCAATGACACGCTAAAGTTTGCCTGTGAGATGTCAAACTAAATATTTCATTTGCTCCTAAGTTTTTAAAGTAATGTCTTGCCTTTCAGTGAACAGTAATTTAAAAAAAAAAAGAAAGATTTTTCTTAGTGTGAATAAACTTTTAAAAATCTAAAGAAGGTTTTTTGTTTGTTTGTTTGCTATTTTTTCACTATAAAGAACCTCTTGTGGAATGGAAAGTTTCCATGGATGTTCTTCATGCAACCGTAGATGCCTTTGGATAAAAGTGACAAAATGACTAAATGTATTGCCAATCAAGGACCTTTATTTTCAGCGGTGTTTGCAATTTGCATTCAGTTCCTTTGAACTGAAAAAATGGAAATATGTGCATCTAATGTTAGTGTGTCATTTGATATTCACTTTCATTTGCTTTGATAAACCTGCAAATGGTTTAACTTTTGTCAAATGTCCTTTTGGGTTTGATTAAGAAGTAAATTATCTAAAAATGGCTGTCTTGATCATTTACTGTTAAACAAATACTGTGCTATTTACTTGTGTTTGTGTGGCACTCTCAGTTCTAACCAGGTCAAAGGTTTTACATTAGTTTTTAGAAATCACACATAAGACTATGTTTTTAATGTTGAATTGATTCAATGTGTTAACAGGTAAGAAAAAAAACTCTTAAACATTTAATTAAGTGCTTGCATTACACATACATTACTTATTTAATTGTAAATGTTTCTTCTCATTATAAGGAAAGAAGAATATTGTCGCTATGGTTACCTCCTCAGACAAACAATATATAAAAAAGTAAGAAAGAGATGGTTCTTTATAGAACCTTTGACTGAATGGTTCTTTGCGGAACCAAAAACGGTTCTTCTATGGCATTGCTTGAAGAAACTTAATTTTTTAAGAGTGCAGATGGGGTCACAGTGATCAAACCAAACACCCTCGTCTTATCCTTTTGTACAGTTTACAGGCCGGCAAGTCATTTGCATGTAAACATTTATGTCTAAAGCACATTTTAAAAGCAGTACCTTAAAAGACAAAATAAGAAGAATGGGTTGTAAATGTAGAGTTCTGTGAAAGGATATTGAAGGTCATGCAAGAGGAACTTGAACTGTGTGAATATTACATCTTGCAGGCATCTGCTTGAAGCAATATATATATATATATATATATATATATATATATGCTGCATGTCTCTCAACTCACAGACGGTGATAAGTGATAAGTAGGACAATGTTTTATATTAATCAAATCTTTTGCACTTCCACTGAATTCAGACCGACAAGTCTCAGCATCCTTTAAGTGAGTGCACCCACATGAAATTCTCATGTGTCTTTCTTTGACCTGTGTTCCATATATAACAGAGAGAGAATGACATATTGTCGGCTTTCAGGTTTGCTGTGTGGGTGTTTAACCTCCACTGAAGTAGGGAAGTTCATCTTTTCACACACTTGCTGGAGGTTGGTGAAGTGCCATAATAGATTGTTGAGCTTTGTATGTACAAAACGAGTTAATATTTGGAAAAAGGTCATGTTAATCAATTAAAAATCATTGAAGTGTAAGTGCAAGTTTTGCATTGTTACTCATTTACACCTCATTTTAGTCACATATAAAACTGTCATATATTATTATTTAGTGCTGGGCAACGATTAATTGTAATTAATCAAATCCAAAATAAAAGTTTTTGTTTACATAATATATGCATATTTATTATGTATATATAAAAACACACCCATACAATATATATTCTGAAAATATTTACATGTATGTATTTATATTCATATAATGTATATTTTATATAAATATATTTAATATATAAACATTCTGATGATTAAGAGATAATGTAATACTTTTTCCCCTTTCAAAAGCAAAACATCAATGAAATGCACATCATATTTTGTGACAAAATATGACGTGCTAGAGCAAAACAGACTAGACAGACTATTTTTGGAATAAACACCCTAAAATTAGTAAGAAAGATCTACTGGATTTCATTCAGCAAGTATGATACAAGACTGTGTTATGCATGATAAGTATAGGTGCACAGTGTGCCCGGATTAACCTCGACACCTTTGAGGAAATGTTTTGCACCGTCATCTATCTTTCTCCTCGCTGTCTTTCGACATCTTTTCTAGTGTCAGGGTTAATTAATACACTGGGAATAGCTGTAATTCTTCCCTCCTGTCTTTCTTTCCCGTGGAAGAGGTCTCAGAATATTGAACAGGCATATATATATATATATATATATAAAAGCCTTTTACGCAGCAGCATGCAGGTGTGATATATGTTTCTTCTGCATAAACAAGCCCAACTGTTCCCTCCTTATGTCGTTAGATTTTAAAACGTTAGTGTTCAGTGTCTCCTAGTCGTTCGTCTGTCTCATCAGCACCATTATAACAGACATGGAACAGATGTTTTAGTTTCTAACTCCCGAACGATTCTGTTTCTGACGCTCTCTTCATCAATATTGAATGGGCACATCAACCTTTCACAGATCTCAGGAGGGATCCATGTAGATGAGTGATGGCTACCTTGTTTGAATATACAATATCATTATGCAACATCTAGTACTCCCTGTATGTTGATTCTCTCCCCTCTTTCCATAAAGTATACTCAGTTTGTCTAAAGATCGATTCATCTGTTCTTCCTTAAACTGTTTAAAATGGCCGTGCTAATTTCTAATGTAAATTTTTATAAAGTATTTTCTCTGTATATGAGCCCATGGTAAAAATATAACTGGAGCTGTGCTGAACACGCTTTGTGTATTGCGTATGGAGTAATGCACTGCACCATCACAAAGTCATCGAACACGGCCGCCCTGGAGTGCTAAGCTCAATCTTTTGTGTTTTTGGTGCTCTGAATCAGCACGGCTGAACCAAAATAGGCAAGTAGGTCAGTGGTGTTTCTATGCTATTCATCAAAGTCTCGCTGGCTCTGTCTATGCAACCAAAAACTTAAATGAGACATTCATGCTTTTCTCTTTCCGTCACACTCATCAAAAGGCTGTGGTGCTTTTATCCAGACATGCTGATAACATTTTTCATAATTGCTCCTGATCCACTTATAGCATGATGTGAGTCAAGGTTTTTGGACAAAAGTGGTCATAATTTAGTTTATCACAAAAATTTTCCATCCCTTTTTCCATCCCAACCTTAGAAAAAACAAGCTTTTTTGACTGCTGTACCTGTAATAGACAGCATGCCAAAAATCATGGTAAATATTTGCAGTGAAATGTTCTGAGAATGTCAGACTGAAATGATCAGGAACCTAGTTAGAGGTATTCTTATGGCTTTCAAACAAGTTAAGATCAGTCAACAGCATTTGTGGTAAAATGTTGATTATCAATATATATATATATATATATATATATATATATATATATATATATATATAAACAATAAATAAAAAATTCTAGGTTACAGTGCAGCACTTTCATTGAAGGTGAATGGGTCCAATTCATAAACAAGACATAATTTACTATCCTTTTCTGTGTAAAGTTATATACAATTACAACACAATTCGATGAACGCTAAAATAATCATACATCTTTAATATAATAAACATCTCTTTAGCTTGAATAATACAAGTTTCAACAGATCAAATTATTTAAAATAGATTTGTATGTGTATATATGTTTTGCTGAAAGAAAAGAAAAGAAAAGAAAAAAGAAAAGAAAAGAAAAGAAAAGAAAAGAAAAAAGAAAGAAAATGAGCAGTGACTTGAAATTACATTTAAAAAATCGGTCACAAATGCTGTTGCCTGGGATTATCTTTAGTTATTTATACTACTTTCTCATTATATCATTCTTATATTAGTCCAAACATACACCATTACCTTTCTCTGAACACTGAATAGACATCACTGATGTGTAAATGAAGTCATCTGGCCAACATTAAAAAGTTTTGAATAAGTAATTTTTGGTCCTTAATTTTAATAGGTGGCCTTTTTGAACTAGGCAGGAAGTTTATGTTATGAAAGTTACCGTATGTTTTAGTGCAGCAAACCCATTTAAAAAGATCAAAGGAAATTAGATTTTCCATCCTTCATACACCCCCATAAATTGATTTAATTGGACACGATTATACGTGAAGACTGTATTCTGGCAGGATTTTTTAAGATATTAATTTTCAGTATAATTAAACATTAAAACACAGTGGTTTAGTGTTGTGTGGTGGATGGTTTGCTTCATTGCTGTGCTGTGCATTTTTTTTTAACTTCAGCAGGATGAATGCCAATATAGATGAGAGTCATTTCTATTATCCAAGGCCTCTAACACTGAGCTGCTCTACCATCTGAATGAGAATGAGAAGTCATAGCTGTCCTGTGTCTCTTTTAATTAAGCCTCATTTAACTTTTCACAGGAGAAGAAATTATTTCTGCAGCTCATATTACTCACTATTAGAAGCTATTACGCCTGCCAGTGATTTCAGACTTAGACAAGATGGGGGTCATTGCAAGTCGGCACATTGTCTGGTGTAGGTTCAAGGAAAATTAAAGAAACCAGTAATTATGTCGGGGGGTTTTTGTGTGTGTGTGCACAAAATGAAGGCAAACACAAAGCCTTGAGAATATATAAACTATTTATTTTATCCTCACAGAATGTCAGGATTGTCATGTAATAATTGCGGAAATAAAAATCAATGCCATGTTAAACGCTTTTATTTATCACTTGAAAATTTTGGATTATTCTGAGAATAAACATATCATTATAACAGTAACATTTCATAGTATAAGACAATGGGGGGAAAAGCTATTTTTATTCTGCTGTGATTTTTGTTAGTTTTCGGTTCTATAGTAATGCTCATTCCGCTACATTTATCCCAGCTCAATCAAAAGAAAATACACATTGTCTTAGCAGAGCTTACTTATGCGTCACATAGTGACAGTGAGCATGGTTTCTTTCATTACAACACGATTAATACACTCTAATCAATACTTTTCTTGCCAGAGTCAGAGGCCTGCCAATACTTTTACCAGAGTCCACTGCACAGTCTGAGGGACAGAAATGTGACGAGGGAAGATTTCCTGGGTTTACAGTGAATTCTTTAATACCTTAACACAAATGAGCGCTCTTTGAAACTGGGTGCAAAGGAGCCAATCTTGTAATCTTTGAAAGAGATTTTGTGGTAATGATGCCACCCTTAGACCCCATGCACATTCAAGGCATCTTCAAAAGGGACACGGAAATCTGAGGCCTAGTGGTTAGTGATACTCATGTGGCTCAAATGCAGCTTGTGACATTTCCTAATACCGTTTCTGTTCCACTATTGTATCTTCAAAAGAGCAGAAATTAAAAACGTGACAGCAGCTACATTATCAGAATGATACTTACCCATAAATTATACAAATCGGATGTGCATACTAAGCCGTTTTATCATTAAATCTCGGGCTTGCTCTAAAGTCACAGCGTTTCAAATTGAGATATTAAATGGGGCCTAAAAAGACTGTTATTTATTACACTTTCTGTTCACACGTACAGACAGTTTAGGATGTATTAGCTTGACTTGCTGCAATATGTTGTATTCTCAAGACTACTTTCAATTTCCTGTGATGATTAAAACTATAATTCATAATCAATTACAGTGTTTTGTTATGAAATATGCATGTCATAAGTTGCCTATAGAAATCAGATTTACAAATGGATCCTGGGGTCATATTATGGCTAAATCCCATAAATGAAATATTCTCAGAGGAGGGTGCCGAGTTTCTCTTTTTATGAGGGTGCTAGTAATCCTATAAAGTCTGGATTTGCCTTTCTTTACAAGGCTCAGTGTTGTGTTGGATCTTAGGGCCTTAAGAGCTGCCAAACAGGGACAAATTACAAATCATTGAGAAAAACCAAAGCACTGCAACTATTGATTCAAACAAATCAAGGGTAAACAGCTTTCTGCAGAATCTTTCCACTCTAGCGCATTCACGTCCCTGGATACACAACCATTGTAGCTGCCGCGCTGATCTCCACTTGCGTGCCGCGTTACCTGTATTCACAGATCCCCCGGGTTATCTCCCACAGGACTACAATGAAATATGTGAAGATTTTTTGTTTATTCTGTGTTTCCCGCTGTCCACATTGACCTATCGGACACAATATCGTGGCTGTGACCTTGTCATGTAAAGGTTGCATGGCCTGTCCTTAGCAGCCCTTGAGCAAATAAGTGAATCTGTACACAGGCACTCCAAAATAAACAGTTGTGTTAGTTGTTCTGGTATAACAATCTTTGATTCAGGACATGAAATGTGTGTCTTCAGGTTCAGGCTTGGGGAATGTTTGCTCGTCATTTGGAAATTGATTTTTTTTTTTTTTTTTTTTTTTTTGGTGCGTCCTTTGAATTTAAAAGAGCTTTATAATTAAAAACAAATAGAATTTCAAATGTACATCGCACAGGAAATGGATCTGAAGGGCTGAATGATGGAATGATTGATTAAGTGTTGATTATATGGTTGTTTGTTTCAGGTAATGACAAAACAAGTCACATGACTAAAAGCGGACAGCCGAGAGGATCCTGCTGGACTTTGGCAGAAAATACTAGAGCAGTGTATCTCAACTATTCCAAATCAGGTCCGTTTTGAAATGCAAGAGCAAAACACAATGCAAAATGTAAATAATATAATTCAGCTAACCATATAATTTGTACATACCTAGGCGATCCAACTCTTTTAAAAATGCCTCCCATATCTTTTGTTGACATCAAAGGCTGTGTCCAATCAAACTCTGTGGTATTTTGCTGCAGATTCATCTAGACACTAGACAGATGTCAACATGCATGACATCCTATCATCCTCAAAAACAAATCAAAACTACACAAGGAAAGGGAAAATGCAAAGACTAAATGCACTTGCAGCAAAGATAAACAGTTTGTGTCAACCAAAATATGTTATGCACTGAATTATTGGCTTAAACCCTTTGAAATGCAAAAGACATTTTGAAACTAAATTCATCAAGTTTCATTTTCATATAGCTTGCATCATTTTTATGAATTTTGCATAAAAATGAAATATGTTTGATTTTAAATACTAAATACACTAACATTTAAAAGTTGGGAGAAATTAATACTTTTATCCAGGTACAATGCATTAAATTGAACAAAAGTGACAGTAAAGTCATGTATAATATTTCAAACAATTTCTGTTTCCACAACAATATTAAGCAGCATAACTGCTTTCAACACTATAAGAATATGTTTCTTGAGAAGTAAATCAGCATACAATGATAACTGAATGACCACATGACACTAAAGAGTGGAGTAATGATACTTCTGACAATTCTGCTTTGCAATCACATGAATAAATTACATATTAAAATAAATCAAAATAGAGAACAATTATTTCACCATAAGAGACTTATTGCCAAACCCAATAATTAGAAACATCTTCCAGATGCCCAAATATTTTCATTGCACATTTTTTTCTCCACCTGCTTCCGTGATGTGATTAGTCACATGGCATTTACTGCTGAAGTGATTGGACCAGCCAAGAACCTGCCATTAAGATGAATGGAAATGCTAACAACTAGCTTTCTTTAGGTATTACAGGTATTAGGTATTCTTTAGGTATCCTTGCCTTCTCTGCCTTTTCTGTTATTCTGTTAACACCCTTTCCTCGAGTGATTCTGAGGGATTCAATCACAAATCATTAATTTTATTCTCTTTTGAGGACACTTTCAGTAAAGATCTGCCTGATTTTGTTAGAGAAAGAGGCTTCAGTGGACTTTTCTGAACTATCAAATTGCACATTCTTTGCCTACATAATAAGATATAAGACATAAAGTTCACAGAGCTCACCTTTCCAAAGAGATGTCAGCCTTACAGACATACAGAGAGTGAGCTGTGCTATGTGCTTCAATGAGAAGCACACATTTCCCTACAACAAGGTTTGACTGTCACCTTTACCAGCTAACAGTTTGCCTTTATTGAACCTGATATCTACTTGTTTACATTTTAAGCAAGTACACCTCGTTTTCATGGAAAACATAACCTTTATGCAATGCCACATCTATTAAATAAATCAGGACACATTGAGCGTCAACTATGTCTCGCTCTCTTTCTCTTTGTCATCAGAGCAGAAAGAAATGTTTGAATGCACACTGGTTCCAGAGGTATCAATTAGTCACATGTTAGGGGAGCCTTCAAAGGAGACATTGAAATTCAAATTAATTTCAGTGCTTTCCTTAAATGAATTATGCCTTGAGAAAGACATGAGTGTTGTTGGATCTGTGCTCTCCTTTTAAAAGCTGTGTTTTGATGTCAATTTATTTTTATTTTTTTTTGCAAACATAAAATCATTCTGTAAATTTAGCTGTCCAATTCTCTAAAGAATCTTTGTTTTTGTTTTTTAACCGTTTCTTTTATTTAAACTGTCCACACATGAGCCCTATTCGGATGGGACTGGTTTTCCCTGAAGTGGTCGTGTAAAAATGTTTCACAGACGTACTTTCTGATTTTGAATCCCGTCTGAATCAAACACGTCTGTGTTTTTTCTTGTACAACCTTGATAAAAGTGATGGAGCAAATTACCTAGTGGTTTTCCGCTAACTCTGAAGTCCTCTAACAAATTGAAACCCATCCGGATAGGAATGTTATTGCAGCATATTAGTTTTTCACAAGACTACTCTTCATTTAGTTTGACCTTTGCTGGATACCTAACTAGCCTAACTAAAATTGTATTTCTTGGTGTGCTGCATGGTGAATGGATTTACACTTTTTTTTATTTTTAATAACAAAAGGTTAAATATGTGAAGTATAGCCCTATGCTGGAAAACTATTTAAAAAGATAATTAAATCAGTAATGAGAGTTTAATCACACAAATTGCACATAATAGCAGCACCATGTATGATCCTCATCTTAATTAACTCCTTTAATTTTATAGATAATGCCATACTTATAGCACATACATCCTGTTTATTTCAATGGATTTTGTGACACACACACAACCAGACCACAAGGCATCCAGTAATCACTGCATCCTGTAAGCACATGTACCTTAGCAGAACCTATAGAAATCCAAATCCTGTCCAAATCCCTGCATCCAGACGTTAATATTAGATTAATTAATTTATCCCATCTGAAAGGGTTACAGAATCCTATTTATAACAGACAGTGCTGTGCACATTATAAAAGTTTAAAAAATCCTACTAATTAAAAATAAACCACATACAATGTAAATGCAATATATAAAATATTTAATAACATATTTAATATATAAAATTGCAGCAGGGGGAAATAAGAGTGAGCTTTATATAATTACTTGCTAAGACTATAAAAGTATTATGCAGGTATTCTTAGTTGGCAGAAGAGTTTTTTGTAATATTGTGTTTTTTGTTAGCCTTATAGAGATTTATAGACTAGTATATAGTTCATCCGTAATATATTTATTTGCATTATGTTATTTATTAGTGTCTGCATTGCTAATGTAATTATGTAGCATGAATCAGGTGGCATTAAACATCGCAATACACCTTTATTCTGATAAATTTAGCTATCACAACAAATCTCATCTCAACACTTCTCTGGGACTTCCTACTGGAGATTTACAGAGAGCGTATGGTTTGAACTTCTACGTCTGAAATCACTGAACATGTAGTGTTTCATGAATACAAGTTGAATAATATGAAGTATTTTTTAAGTATTTTTCATCTTTTTCTCTTTTTTTTTTTTTTGCAATATAACAGCCAATTTAGTTCTCCAGACAGCAAAAACCGATGCAAGCATTCATTATGTAACTAAAACTCACTGTTATTATTTTTTATAGAAAAGGCATGCCACAGCCCATCAACAATGCCTTGCACAGAACAGTGAATATGATGATTATCTGTCACCTTGGATCACAAAATAATATTTTTATTTGTTCCACCATATAACACTTCATTGTTGTCAACTTTATGAAGAACATTTTGTATGAAGCTGAAGTTTTTTTAATGTAAGAAACATCTAATAAGGGGATTTAAATTAGGTTTTCCTCTATATTCCACTCTGTGTCTTGCATTATCTGTTCAAAAACAAAGCCCCATCTCAAACTTACACCGTTGGTTGAGCTATGTATAGGCTGCATAAACAATCCAATTTCACCTCTAATGTTTCTGTAACTATATAATCTTTACCTATCTCGAATAAAAATTAAATCCTTCTTGTCATTCTCAAAATAAATTAGTAGCACACATTAATCTTAGCAAGCGGAAACTAGTAGGAGGGCTAATTATTGCATAAGCAAACACCACAAATGATTATTAACTGATTGTAGTGTGTTGATATTGCTGCTTCCGCATAATATTCAGCTTTTCAGCAAAAATATCTCTTCAGATGTTCATAAAAAAACATATTGCTGTAAACCAACAATAAACACTCTTTTCCCAAACTGCAGTTCTGTTCTGTACCTTTAAACCCTGCAATTTGGCAGTCTAATCAGAATTAGCGTTCAAGTCTGTCAACAAATCACAGAACTCAATTGGCAAGGATTTAATAATATTCAAACTGAATTATTTCCGTCGTCATTTTTCAGATCCACAGGATATTAAATGAAACACTTAGCAAGCACCACCATGCACTGATAAAATTTTGTTTGTAATCTATTAAGAGTGCACCGCACACAGGCAGATAATTTACTAGTGTTTTGTTTAAAACGAAGCTTGTCATTGATGAATCTATACAATTTCATCTGATGCAATCTCTGTTCTTTTATTGCCATCTTGGTGACAATTAACATCACATACAGTACAGCATGCTACCTCATCAAGCGTCAATTCATTGAAATGCACATAATTGATATTCTAAACATAATTGATGCATGCAAACGAGTCTTTATCGCAGAGACTGCGCACGTATGAGATGATTCTCGTAGCAGTGCTGTTCTGTTCCCAGGCAGCCCTCAGGTTCAGCTGAGCTGTTTCATGATGGCTGATGACTCTGCTGATGAATTTGTTGAGGAGGAGGGGGGGAACCGAGGGGCTGCATTGCTCATGCTTCCTGATCTTGGCAATGCATCCATGGTTGGCTAGACTTCATAACAACCCCTACGTAGAATCCAGCCGGGAGTATTCTGTCAACCCTGCCAGTGCCTGATTCTGAGCCTGATACGCTACAATTCAACACAATACAATCACAGTCCTTCAGATCCAACACTGGTAATCCAAATCATGGCAAATATGTCAGTAAATCGAACATGTGAGGGAAGATGAGGAAAAAGACTATTTTAATACTCCGTCTGTCAGAAGGCTTGACATGGCTTTTTCATTAGCTCCTGGTGTGTCATAGCAGATAATAATAAAGATGGATGACTGGGTGAAGAGCACTCCACTTGTTTGGAGCATTTAGGTGCCCTATTCTACTACCTGTGAAACCATTTATAATAGTGAGTGACTGTAGCTAGACTAAGAAAATGATCTCATCCACGTCATCCAGATTTCAATCATCCACACTGCTGCTGTATTTCTGGCATCTGACGTCTTTCTTTCTCTCCTCTCTTGCTGTTTGAGGGGAGAATCCACCAAGAATCCATTGTGTATTTGTCTACAGTGTTACTTTTTAATGCAGTTTTGGTTATAACTGAGGTGCACAAACATTTTACTATGAATGAATCAAACTTAATTAAGGGTCATTGGTCAAAAGTTAATTTTGCAATTAATGCAATGCATCATGTACTGTAAATACATTTGAGTCAAAATAATTTAAAATTTTACTTGACAAAGAAAATGTCAAATATTCATGTAATTGATTCATGTAATCTGTCACCTTGGATCACAAAATTGTATTCACTTAAATTGAGCCACCATATGACAGACAGAATCTTATCGACTCTGTGAAGAATATAAGAAACATCATCTAATAAGGGCATTTACACTGTTTTCCCCTATACTTCATTCTACATCTTGCATTATTTGTTCATAAAACAAAGCCCCGTATCATACTTACACCACTGGTTGAGCTACTATAATTTAAAATCATTTAAAAATGTGTTTCAATTATTGTCACAATAGTTGCACTTTTTGTCTTCATTATTGTTGATTAAAGAAGAGAAAAACAACAACTTTGACAAGCATTTTCATCAGATTTTAAAGACTAAAAGATTAATGTTGGCTGGCTGTGTTGTTTTAGTACCTAATTCATTAAAGGAACTAAATCAAGTAGTGACACAAATATGCCTAAAAAAAAATCTGTGCTGAATCCAATTTACATGCTGGAATTTCTGATCTTGCAGGTGTTTCACAATATGCTGTGATTTACTGGGACTGTACTATTTACACAACATAAGTAATTTAATCTCTAATAAAATGTTTATCATATATTAGTCAATTATAATATAAGACATCTTTGCGCTGAAATTATGAAATAACTCAAATACTTTGACACATTTGGTTAAACAGGATTCAAGGCTGTTTGTGAATAAGATGCACATTTTTGCATTGAAATACCATATGAAAAATTGCCTTAACTGTTTAGTGAATTCACCCCTGCTTCTCCCTCTCCAGCTCACAATTTGCCCATCTGTGCGGACTAGCAGTAAATAAGGACTCAGCTCAAGGCTAAAGACCTCTCTTAGTTTCTATGTTCCATCGCTGGTATTTTTGTCCTTGAAATTTAGCATGGAATGGATGTTTTTGAATGCTGTCTTTGCCAGCACCATTACCGAGCCTTGAGCAAATAAGCTTGCCGCCCCCGTGCTGGAGGATGGGACAGTCGCTGACCTACTTGCACACTCTGAGCCAGCAGAGAGGTGGAAGAGAGGCCGCCTGGCAGAACAAGAGGGTGGACATCCCAGGATAAGGGATATTACATCTGCTATATCCCCACATTTCCATTCGTTGTTGCAAAACAACCTTTTAAACTATTAGAAACTTCACAAACTGCTGCAGTTTGTTTCAGTGAAAGTCGCTGGCTTGAAAATACAGGCTTTCTTGAATCCCAGTGGTTTTGGAGAAAAATAAAAAAGACTGTTAACATCAGACGAAAAGTAAAGTGGTTTCAGAGATGGAACATGTTATCACATTTTGATGAAAGATTATGAAACCGAACATATTTTCTTGGGAATAAGATGTCACATGCTTTTTTTTCTTCAGATATTTAATACATTTGAAAGGCATAGTACAGTCATTATGACGAAAAAAAAGTGGAAAAAAAAAGGTCATCAAAACCCTGACGCTCAGTGTGAAAGGGTTTATTTTGGGATAATGGTGCTGATAATAATTATCACATCAAAAGTATTACACAGCTACATTGACATGGAATATTGATTGAGTATATTTGAGAACAGAGTGATACAAGAGAGTGTACATGCATCATAGTGCAACAAATTGGTTGTCTGGACAACAGTCATTTATACAAAAATATTTGATGAAATACTAGAATTGACCAATTGGAATCAAGTATCCCAGAAAGTTGTGTAAGATAATATCCTGAGAATGTGGAGAATATGTTTATATATATATATATATATATATATATATATATATATATATATATATATATTTTTTTTTTTTTTTTTTTTTTTACTCTTTGAAATGTTAAATCACTTGCTTTGGAAAGGAGTACAAAGTTACAAAACACTCAAGACACGCTTGAGAGAACAGTGATGCTTTTGATTTTGCATTATGATCGCCATGTTTTTAAGAGTGAAATATAAAACATCTTCCAGTTTCTGTGATTACTGAAATCGGGCTTGTGCAATAACATTATTTTTGAAAACATTTTGACAGAAACATTGAGGTGACTTTTCAAGGTCTGTTGACATTCATGTTTTAATGTCACTAACAACCAGTTTCAATCAATTACTATTTCCACTTTCAAAAGAGATTTACCTGACTAATGAAACAGATAACAATAAATTAAACATAAAAGACATGGCTTGTTTGGCTGTCATACTTGAAAGTGCATAATACTTTATAGTTGCTCAAAACTCTGTTTCTCCATCATGAAGACCCAGTGAATCCCAATTACTCTTATCAAACTCCATTAAAATTTCAATATATATATATATATACGAAGTAGGTTTAGATTAAAAGAAGCTGGAGCCCATTGATTATATACTTGATACTGAACATGTTCGCTGATTATTGCTGATTATTCCAGTTGGACATCCATGGAGACCAGCACTGTCCACAGAGACTCCACTATATACAGATCAAAATGAAAAGAATGAATCAGCACTGATATCAATTCCTGTGAATAGCATGTCAGCAAACATGTTTTTATTTTTCATTACTCAACATTTCAGTTTTTTTTATTTTGTGCTTTTTCAAACTAGAAGGCAGAAGTCGTTCTGTTTATTTGAAGAAAGGAAGAGCTCCGTAGCAGTGCGGTAATTTATGCTACAGATGTTTGTGCAGAGCACAGCCTAGTCTGGGGAGCCATGATTAATTTATTTGTGTTTGGATAAGAGCATGTTTGCTAGGCGTATTAATATTGCTCTTTTGCAAAATCAGATCATATCTTGGTAAATTCAATATTGCCTTCTTAAATGAGTCAACGTTTTACCCTACAACTTATAAAGGACAGCTGGTTTTCATTAGCAAAATAGCCACAGGTGTTTGCATAATGAAGAAAATGATGTTTCAGATTCAATATGTGCTGCTTTGTATGGTGGAGATGGTTTTGAACCACATCTATTCCTGTCACGTGTGAAATATTGTGCCATTGAGTTACTGCAGGTAAAAGGATGTTATTTTCATGACATTTAAGATTTGTGTCCTTTTCACCTTAGACTTAATCATTCCCAAACTATAAGACCTCAATAAATTGTACACCAGCTCTAAAAAAATTAAAGTGTCTAATATAGGAATTTTGTATTGAATGAACAGTCAGTTTTATTGCAGTTGAATGTTGATAGTTAATAGTTAATTAATATCTGACTGAAGGAGACTTTGACTTATATGTCAACTTATTCTTCTTACACTAAACCTAACAGTCCACAAATACTCTAATGAGAGTTAGTTGACAAGTAGTTACAAAATAACTTAGTTAGTAGAATGTTTACAATGTCCTATCTAAATAAAATTTAACCCAAAAGAAAAAGCATGAACTACAAAACTTCAAAACAAGCACTTTTGTAGAAAGATAAGAATCTGTTTTTGTTACTATTACTGTTCTTGCAGGACTTTTTAAAATAATTAAATAACAGAGCATAACTGCATTTTTTCCTCTTCATTAAGTATGTTTATGTTGCCCATAAAATTTAACGTGCTTCACTAATCTTGAGGGAAAGGTGAAACAGTTAATATGTCATCAAAAACAATGTTTTAAATAAAAAACTATATAAAGTCACTGAAACAACATTATGTTTCTCCAGATAAAAAAACCCAATGTTTTCTACCTTGACATTTATATCACCTGACAGTTCTCTTGAAGACTATAAATGTATGTAAATAACAAACTAGAGGGTAATTAAAGTGTATTAGCTGTTGAGTTTGTGCACACTTAAAAATTTTTGGTCTTTTAAATAACTTAAATGGGTAGTAAAGTGTTTGTGTAAAAGTAAGTACTAAAAGAAAGTATGAAATGTCCTTAAAACAAAAAAACAACAACAACAAAAAAAAAAAAACACGTAAATGACATAAAGTGTACTTTATCCGAGTGAACAACCCTACCCCTAACCCTCACAGGAAACTTTGTGCATTTTACTTTTAAAAAAGCTCATTCTGTATCATTTATACGTGTTTTAAAAAATAGGGACATGGGTTATGGGTTATGTTATTGTAATACCTGTGTCATACCCATGTCATTATACCGAGTTGTGTCCTGATATGTTACAAAAAGAAGAGCACACACACACACACACACACACACACACACACACACACACACACACACACACACACACACACACACACACACACACATATATATATATATATATATATATATATATATATAAAATCATTTATTGGGTACTTTTAATTTGGAGACACACACACAGAAAAATGTACTACTGACACTTCACCAAATGTTTGTTTCAGTAGTGACAGTTTCAGATACTTTTGAACATGGTTAGCTAGCACAGTTCTGAACAGTGGTATACATATAAAAAATTATTATGGAATATTCTGGAATAACTGCCAAAAAAAGTGTGTTTAATTGCAGAAAAGAAAAGTGTTTGGTAGTGACGTTCCTTAAAGTTACACACAAATGTTTCAGACTTTTGAAAAGATTTACCTCAAAATGATTGGACCTAATGTGTCTACTAACACCTTGTAGCTATGAGAGAGGGGGACACAGAAATGCTTCCTGATAATAAATTGATGGGTTTAGAATGTTGGTAGAATGGGGAATAATTGCTGAATAAATTATGTTATAATTGTTTTTTTTGTTTTTTGTTTTTGTGCACAAAAAGTATTATCATAGCTTTGTACAATTACGGTTGAACCACTGATGTCACATGGACTATTGTATTGATGTCCTTGCTACGTTTCTGTGCATTGATCGTGGTAATATCATTGCTGTCTATGAATGGTCTGAGAGCTCACACATTTCATCAAAAATATCTTAATTTGTGTTCCGAAGATGAACGAAGGTCTTATGGGTTTGAAACTACTTGAGGGTGAGTACAAAATTTTCATTTTGGGGTGAACTATCCCTTTAATAGGTCAATATAACCCTTCTAATTAAATTATTACACTGTGTTTCAGCAGTGACAGATTCGGGGAGAGGACAAATATTCCAAAACTTTCCGAAAATACAATATGAGAATTAATTGCACAATTACTAGAAATGTGTACCTTGGATATTATACAATTTGCATACATATGAATTTTTGGGGAATTTTTATTTTTATAAAAAAAAAAAAAAAAAAAAATAAATAAAAAAAAACATTTCTTAAAGACATTTCCAACTTTGACTTTGGACCAGTTCTGAATGGCTCATGTAGGAATGTTGGACCACCAACTGATGTCCAGTTGCAGACATTTCATAATTCTGATGCAATACCAGCTCAGAACCATAACCTCTGTGGTTTCTGCAGTTTCAAATCTAGAGCAAATGTAACTTTATTCTCTTCCACTATTTTTCACACTTTCAGAAAACAGCACTTTCAGAGCTAGCTGTCAAATTAAGTGGATTGAAAATGGGTTCATGTAAAATTTAGAGTGTATTGTCAAAGTGGCATGACTCTTACTAGCAGAAACCAGCAGCAGTTTGACTAACTTGGGTAATTTATCTCACTGATGGAGCCCTGTCAGTCTATTTGTCTGCCTGCTGTTTGTCTGGCATTTCTTCCTTCATCTCCTTTTGTTTCGCAATCCCCAGTAAACATTAAGGGAAAATAAAGTTTATCGTTTGATCATGTCCTCTCTCATCCTGTATTCATCAGTGTGCATATTAAATAAGAGACTGGGGTGGAATCTTATACAGTTTCGAGTGTGCTTAATGAGAAAATGTCCTGATTTCATTTGCATGTCTAGTTTCTTGATTAGAAGTTTTGGATTAATTCAGAATCTGTAGTTATTAAGGGCTTTGGCGTGATCTTTCTCAGCGAAGCTTTTAAGCAGCATTTTGCGCATTTGTCTGCAGAGAGCCTTTTGGGTGCAATATTTTTAAAGAAAATCAGGTTGACATGTTGGTTGACTCCAATTACACCTTATGTAACACTGCAAGAACAAACTATTCCAGACCATGAGTCAGTAGTAGACCAAATAATGCTCAGAGCTGGATTTATGAAATTGGAATTACTGGAATTACAGAGTAGATAGAGCTAAAACTTTATTAAAAAGAAAAAATTTAGGTGACTTTTAGATTAACTTCTCTTGGTAAGCAAACTTCTACAACAAATGATGCAAATTAAGTAACTGGATTTAATTAAGGTAGGTACTATTTTTTAGAATTACTGATTTTTCTTGAACTTCGAAAAGAAATAGCATCACCATGGTTCCCTAAACATAATACAGATCAAATTTTTATTGCCTTTTGGATTATTGTAGAATAAGGTCTGTGATGTTTTAAAGCTTAATAAGTTTATAAAGCTGAATATATTCTACATTTTTATATCAATACATTCAACATTTGAAGAAAATCACACATTGCACAGGTTTTTTTTTTTTTTTTTTTTTTTTTTACACAGATCTTATTTGCTGCTGGCTATTGAAATTGGCCATTTTAGAATGAATGAAAGGGAAGAAAGAGATTTTATTAAATGGACCATAATAAGGGTTAATGTATGAAGAATCAAGCTGTCTGGTCCTTTTATCCCTAGCTCACCTCTGAGGCAGACAGCAAGTTCAATTTTAATGATACCTTTTCCATTCACCAGATGAAATTCATACACTTCACATCTCCAATACTGTGTGGCCATTTCTGAGGCCAAGCTGCTAATCAATTCCCTGGACAGAAATGTAGAGGTTACAGTCTTAGATGTTAGCTAGTAGGTGGTTAAACAGGTTTAGCCTATGCTAATCCATAGAGATATAACATATAGTACATATTCACAAAATCCCATAGAGGATCTTGAAGTACACTGCTCAAGGGAAAAGTGATAGAGACGGGATGAGCTTTCATTATCGCTCTAGTTCCTGGTCATCCTTCCTTGGGATTAAACCTGTGATTTTGCTGTTAGCAGCCCAGACTACAAACTGTAGAGAGACAGACACTACCTACTTGCCTACTTCAAATTGCTTTCACTAAAGCATATTGTCTGCTTGACAACTAAATAATTATAAATAATAATGTCTGAGTAAGACACGTTACTTATTTGGTAGAATGTCTAAAGTGGACTTTCGAAATAAAGTGCTATCATAGAAAACGCACACAAAAAATTTTACACTTAGCCTTGTGCCTTATATCTTCTTATTGCTGAACCAAAATAGAGGATTCAATTCACTTCCGAGTTTGTATTTGTATACTCAAACCCAACTCCCTCTCCAGTACATATCACTATAGAGAAAAGCTAATGTGTGTGCAGTTATGCATGCCAGTGTTTGACCGTTTGCTAACTTTAGAGTGCAAAAAGAAACTAGGTACTTGCTGAGAAATCTAGTGCAGAGAGAGATGACAGCTGCAGGTACACGACGTGCTATGAGTAAATCCCTGAAACCCTGTGAGTTAACAATATCCACAGGAAGCCCTATGGCCATGAATGTAAAGGATAGTGACGGGTCCACTGAAACAAATTCTCCTAAAGGCAGACGGAAGCAGGGGCTGTCATCATTAGGATAGATTGCTCCAATTCATTATTAATGATTCATAAAATGAGCTCCAGTAGACCTATTTTAAATGAATTTTCTATTATGGCGCATGACACCCACATCTGCTGATTACACTGTAAGATGTGGGAACCGAGGACTGATTCCTGAGACGTGAGACAAAACACTCCCACAATTTAACCTGCCCTTAGAAACTATTGAAACTATCAACATTACAATTTTTTTTTCTTTTTTCTTCACTTTGTAATTATAGATGATGTCTAGAATGTACCAAATGTGCCATTTCATTTCACTTTCTCATTTTTAAAATCACAATTAGTACATTATCACTATGAAACATTAAATTGTGGTAATTGTTTCTGTGACATGATCACAATTAGCTTCATCAAACACTGCAAAGAAAGTGTATACATTTTCTTCATTTTCTTCAAGTTTTATGAATAGCAACCAAAAACAGGCAAATCAGTTTAAAAACCATCTGGCTGTGTTAGTTCATTAATTGAAAGAAATTTGAGATTCCAGATTTGTCATTACTCATATTTGATACATTATTTTATTATCTGTGAGAGTTAACTCACAATGAGTGACAGGATGAAGGAAAGACGCATGAAGAGGCAGGAGGTTATAGCCAAACATATGTGGAAACCTCTTAATGATGACATTTATTGAAAGTTCGGTGGCATGTTTTGTCTCAGTACTCATGAATCAGTGACAGAATAAAGCACACACACTTGACAGACAGCAAAATCATTTATATCCTGGAGATATTTACTGTTTGTTACTGTAGACTTGTAAGAAGGTGTTCTGCTCTTTGACTGTAAAAGACACCGGCAACACAAAAATAAATATGACTAACTGTAGTCATTTAAGAGGTGTATAATTCTTGTGCTCTGTGAGGTAACAGTAGAGAATCGCATAGCGGGAAAAATATTAATATGAACATGAATACGATAAGAACGTGTGATCTACTGCTTCTGAGAAAACCATCTGACTGATGAGTCAATCGGACATTTTGAAAAAAATCAGACCTGTATATCAACAGCGTAACCCTGTCCTCATTTTCTGTCCCCATTCAGAGCATCAGTAAATCTATGTGACATAATCAGATGAGATAAAATATGCACATTTGCTTCCAAGCTCTTTGCTATGCACATTTGTGTGTAGCTGTTCCGTTTTCACTGATTCGTGTTAAATACCAAGAAACACATAAAGAGGGATGATGCTACTAATCGTGGATCAAACACTGTTATTAAGCCAGTGTAAAATTTGACATTATACGTATTGTCTGTTGCATCCATATCAGATGTGCTTGCAGACAGCACCTGTATGCACATGAACACACAGAGATGCAGTGCTTTGTGATTCAGAGACTCAGCCCAGATTAAATGCTCCAAGATGGAAGATGAATCATCTCTTAAGCAGTCGAGGATTAATTTGTTTCTGGAAATCTGCATTAACTGACGACTTTTGTTCATTTTGTAGAGTGAGTTAGGAGTGCTTAAGAAGTGTTTGTTTTTCATTTAGCTAAACTTTAAGTACTAAACAAATCTAAAAAACTGACATAAAAGTTTATAAAGCTACACTGACACATAAAAAAAAAAAAAAAAAAAAAACTACCAAATTACTAAAACTTTTAGAAAAATTAAAATGAAATAGAAAATATAAAAATACAAATTATTTTGCCAGTTGCGTTTCCACTGTCACTTCCGGGGCCTGATCGTGCTTCCTCGGGACCAACGGCCCGGGTTTTTTGGCCCGTCGAAAACCTTGGACCAACGTGGGCCAGCTAGAGATATAGGAGTGGTTATGAACAAAGACAGAGTTTCTCCGCGTCTGGAGAGCATCAGTGTTGCACAGCACAGCAGTGTTGAGTTTCAATGAATCTGCGTTTTGAACGAATGGTGTGAACCAGTGATCCAAAGACCCATTCATAAAGAAAGCCATTTACTTAATTCCTGAATGAATCAGCAGTTTGAAAGAATCAAATGACTCAAAGACATTTACCGCCACCTGCTGGCAGATTTAGTTCCTCATTTAATGTAGCCTATCATTTCATAAAAATAAATAAATAAATAATGTGACAGGTGGTATCTAGGGAGTAGAGTCATGAATTAAGGGCTGCGGTTAGCTGTTTATAAAGATCAGCGGTAGGTACAAAAACGGTAGGTGCGTTTGTTACTGGCATACTGAAATGGACAGACACTTTTACGTTTTACGTTTGTTTGTGAGAGGTTCGCAGTTGGATTTTCTTTGATCTAGGAGATTGGTATGAGGTTTTTTTATCTTTTAAAGTTTTTTAATATATGGTGTGTTTTAGGAAAGACTGATAAAGGTGTTTTAATGTATGTATTTCACCTCTATGAAGCCTATTGTTTCATAGGCAAGGGGTTCGCATATGCCATCTTTTGGATCTTTGGCATGGGAAGGAGTTTGTTTGAAGCACTAAAATGTTTAGGTGGTGTTAAAGGTATTTTAATGTGCGTGTTTCAGTTCTGTGGAGCACATTTGTTGCTCTTGTTGTATTTGAGTTTTGTTTTTTATTTTATTTTTTTGTTTTTGCATGTAGTTTACTTTTGATGAATTGAATCACAAGGTTTATTTTTGTTGATTAAGGTTTAATTAATTTAACAGGTTTTTTTGTGTGGCTTTCTTTAGTATGGTTTGATCCTCAACTCTTGCCTGGTTAACTCGTGTGTAAGGTGTCCTGTGAAATAATAAAAATAAAAAAAAAGCTCTGTAAAGCCATCAATACAGTTGTGTTGATGTTTATTTAAAGGTGGACCTTGTTACAATAATAAAAACATTAAAGGGATAGTTCACCCAAAACATTTAAATTCTGTTCTGTTTGTGATTAATTAGATAAAAAAAAATATTTAATTGAATTGAATTTTAAACTGAATTGATTTTATATATATAGTTTAGTTACAAATTTTATATCTATAACACAGCCTAATTCTGCGAGCCAGTTTACTTGATGTGCACCGTATGAACGAAACTGCAGTCGACAAGTTGTCCGTCATGTCGCTGACATACGTATGACAGAAGAGCACGTTTCATGCTGTATTTTTGGCTGTCAATCACTAATGTTAGAACTGTCAACCTCTCTCAGCTTATGAAAAATGCCAGGCATTTTGTGTTCAGTGAGCGAGACAAAACTTCTGTTAAGTGTTTCAGTGGAACAGAGAGTGAGAGAAACAGGATGGTAATCAAAAAAATTGTAAATGCATGTGCGGTTTTGCCAGGATGATGAAATCTTAGAGCATTTTCTCACCTGCAATTCTTTGCGGAAAGGTCTCTGTGAGGTGTTAGAACATTTGGAAGATTTGTAATGCATTTGAATCCACTCTTATGATGTATATAAGATATTTGTACACAAACACAATGCTTAAAACAGACCCAATGCTTGTAGAACGCAATGGCCAAGAGCCCAGTCAATGCCCTGTTCTATTATAAAAACACTGAGTCCAATCTATCATCTTCAGCCCATAAAGCAGCACAGTGGCCTCACTAAAGCATGATGCTGCTGCCTGGCATGACTGGCATAAAGAATGAAATCATGAAAGGAGCCCAAAAAAAACAAAAAACAAAAACACAATGACTACAATGATTTCTGCTGTGACTCACGTGGCAAGGCAGTGGAAAGCTCTCAAATCCACCACTCGGATCAATCTTCTCCATCATAAAAGAATGCAAAGGTCAAGATTACGGTATCACTGTCATTGTGATTTTTGTTTTTCAGGCTGAATCCAGTGACATATTATATAAAAGCTGTGTAGAAACAGGAAAAAAACAAATCATTTACAATAAATACACTTTGATAATCCACTTTTGATTGATTGAGTAGGCTTTATGTGTTTTTTGGACCCCAGAGTCTTGGCATACATAAAAATCCGATAAAGCTTTTGTAAACCGGAAAGCCTTACTTTGCTTTTAAGCGAAGACCTTGAACAGTTATCTGTTAATGGTAATTATCTATTTCTTGCTGGAGTGGATGCAGTTTGGTGCAAGATCAAAATATGGTCAGCCATGATTCATTTATTGAATAAATGTCCAAAATTAGAGCTAACTGAAATTAAGTAAGTAATATTTAGGAGGTCAAATGATGTGAACATGGAGCATGTAAAATTTAAGAGCTTTTTGTAGACTAATACAACTCACGTGGGTGTACATCATTTCAAACATTTTTCTTTTAAAGGGTTAGTTCACCCAAAAATCTAAATTTGACTCGAGAACGAGTCAATCTTTTGTTCGTTATCTGGCTCGGCGTTCATCTTCAGTTCTCTCTTCACAGCAGTTCAGTCAGTGTACTGTTTGAGTAAATGAATTACTCTGGGATATTGGTTTGTTTTAACTCAGAGGGAGGGTCAGCCACGTTAAAAAAGTAAACAGCTTAAGTCATTTGTGGATTAATGCTTATTGGAGACGTGAACCGTTTTAAACGATTCAGTTTGATTTGGTGAACTGGTTCAAGAAGATCCGGTTACATCGAATGATTCGTTCACGAACCGGATATCACTTCACTGCATTGAACGCGCTCACAACAGACCCGGAAGAGAAGACAATTCTGAATAAAGTCGTAGTTTTTGGACCAAAATGTATTTTCGATGCTTCAACAAATTCTAACTGACCCTCTGATGTCACATGGACTACTTTGATGATGTTTTTCTTAGCTTTCTGGACATGGACAGTATACCGTACACACAGTTTCATTGGAGGGACTGAGAGCTCTCTGACTAAATCTAAAATATCTTAAACTGTGTTCCGAAGATAAACAGAGGTCTTATGGGTTTGGAATTAAGTTATTAATGACATAATTTAGAATTTTTTTTGTAGATATTCTAGTGCTGTCAAAAGATCAATCACGATTAATCGCATCCAAATTAAAAGTATTGGTTTACATAATACAGACATCCGGGAGTTCCGGGAGTCTCCCGCATATTGAAAGCATATCGAAAGAGCCGCAAATTAGTTAAAATCTCCCGGAATCTAGACCGAGCGAGCCAAAGCGCGCTTGCGAAATAGATACTGTGTTTCAAACTGTGTAGCGCACGCAGGGCAGAGAGGGAGAGGGAGCGAGAGACCTTGCGTGTGTGTGCTAATGTGTGTGTGTGTGCGAAGCGCATGTAAGACAGAGAGCATCATGATTGGCCTGTTTCTGCAAATCAACCAATCAATTGTCAGTGTGGGCGGGCTTTTATCTCTTCTCCCGAACAAAATTAATCAGTTACCGGTATGTCTATCTAGAAACAGGAGCACCATGACAGAGGGAGAGTGCCACAAAACAAAAAAAGTATAAGACACATTTTACGGCAGACTACACAAAAGTGTTCCCCTGTCTTATAGGTGTCAAACATAATGACAGTCTTGCTCAAGCATTGCCCATGGCGGGTTCTATGATTGCAAAAGGCATGTTGAGGTGAGTTGACAAGTTTCATTTCATCTGCATATTATTCAGGCTAGTTGCCAAGGCTACATGAGAACAACAAACTCCTTAGACCTGTTTAAAGTAGCAATGGAAAATAGATAAAAGCAGTTTACATAAATTGTATAAGCAGATTATATAAATAGTATAGGTAATCTACATATTTATACATAATTAACGAATAATTACCTATAGCTTATAGAAATAATATTTTATGCTTTTATATTTTTTAGGGACCACAACATGTTAGGGAGGCTAAGCGCAGAGAAGGCTGCTCCAATATATCTCAGTTCTCCCATTCAGATAGGCTAAGTCTGAATTTCCTTCCTTTTTTGGGGGGGGGGGGGGGGTTGTACCTCCCTGAAATGACTTTTTGCAGGTTGGGATGTCTGCATAATATATGTGTGTGTGTTGTTTATATTTATTATGTATATATAAATACACACGCATGCATGTATATATATTTTTTATATTTAACATGTATATTCTTATAATTTATATAATTTATAATATAATATATATCAATATTAATATATAAACAACATATTTTTTAAATGTATACATGCATGTGTCTTTATTTATATTATGCATAATAAATATACACAGTACACACATATACTGTATATTCTCTAAACAGAAAATACTTTGAATGCGATTCATCTTGATTTATCGTTTGACAGCACTAAGATATTCTTTGATATGTCTTTGTTAATTGTCAGTTGTTTTCATATATGGCATTGCAGTTTCACTTGAGGTAAGGAAATGCTACCAGCAGCTGGAAAAAGTATAGATCCTAAAAGATTCAAATGAGAGAAAACGAATTGTTCTTCATTTTTACAAATCCCAACAACAGCAACCTTTTTGTTTTTGTCACATCCATTTTTAAGATGCCATTTTTACCATGACTCACACACACTTTTGGAAGTATGTTGCAAAAGAGTTTTCAAGGACTTAGCAGTAAAACTCTTTCTAATAAAACAATGCCAAAAAAAATAAAATAAAAAATAAATTAAATTTTAAAAAATCATTATTTCAGTATTTTACCTAGTTTTTGTTCAAGGTTTCCTTAAAACAAGATATATTTATTTCAAATATATATAAGTACGACGAGCTCGGGGGTGGGGGGGTTGTAGCATTTCTTTATGAAGTAACTCATCATCAATATCATTTATTTTCTTAGTGCCCCCACATATTGGTCTAGCATCCCACTTTGCACCAGTAGAGAAAAAGATATTGCGCCGCTCTTGTTAGCTTATATATTTCTTTATTTATTTTACCCCATACACTCAGAAAAATGATAGTTTTTTTTTTCAGCATAAAAACTACAGTAAGCAACCAATATCATAAACATTCTATGCAATAATGCAGTAATTTCATCCATTATGGGTAATTGAGTTTTCTGAATAAAAGTAGCAGATGTTGCACCTGTTCCACACTACAGGGACTACCTATGAGAAGAGACATCTAGAGATATCTGGCCTTCTCTGAATTTGCATATTTTGATTGCAAATAATTTATATCTTCATGATCAATACTAATTGAATTCCACATTCAAAATTTGTGCAAGCACAAATTCTAACTGCCTAAGACTCTAAATCCAAAAGACTTTTTCTTGCAGCCTCCACATTTAAAAAGTCAGAAGATTTACAAAAGAATATGTATACGGTGCTAACACTGAAAGTAAAAAAGCAGGGGGAATTTGGTTCAAGGCTCTATCAGATAGTACTTTGTGCAAGTATTTGTGCTGTGCTATTTTGCTGGAAGAAAATATTTCTGCTTTTGGTCTTTATGACCTTGGCATCATAATAAAGCTTCCTTTAATTAGACTAATGATCATATGAATGCACATGCTCTGCACTCTGATTCATAAAACAGAATAGTGGTATGTGAACATCTGATGATTGATTCATAAACTGATGCCAAAAATGTAAAATGATCACAACCATATTTTTTTTTTTTTTTACGAATGAAAGGGGTTTATTTAAATAAGGAAATAAATTATATTTGCTTATGTTTTTTTAGGGGAAAAAAAGGCCAAGGGCAGCAGAAGAGGAATTAGCCATAAGACGCAGTCACTCTCTCTACAGCAAAGTAAAGAAAAATTCTGCTATGACTGCAGTAGCAAAGTTTTGCTGGGGCATGGAAACAATCTCTGGAGCATCCAGCAACACAAACATTTAGTCACTGAAATAGGGGTCACTTCCCTGGGTTAACAAACTTGTACATCCTCTATCTGAATGGATTTTCAGCTTTTAAAGCTCCGTCCAAAGAGCCTGGGGACAGACAGGGAGGACGATAAGGGCTAATTCACATAGAAGAACTATATTCTCTCTTATTTCAAGAAGGCAACTGTCCTAGATTCGGGCTTTTTGACCTTTTAACCCAACAGTGTTGCTGCACCAGTCATTGAAGACAATCACTGGATGGAAACAGAGGCCTTAAAATGATTTAAAAGCATCTGCTCTGCAGTCAAAGAATTTGAGCCTGTCTGTTGCTTTAAAATGGTTGAAAAGATGTCTGATCAGGATATGCTATCGGCATTTAAATGCATCTTTTTGAATAGCATCAGAGTCACTGAACTTTAAGTGACTTGCTGTGAAATTTCAGGTCTGAGCCAAGCTTTTCCACCGGGATATGTTGGAAGCTCTTTTCATTTTCATTCACTCCATCAAAATAGAAAGAAATTGGTTTGATATAAACTCAGTAAAAGGACTGATTATAGTTTTGCAAGGCACATGCACCTGGGAATGGACGGACATACAGCCTTCTTAAAGGGTTTACAGTCACATGAAAGACATGAAAGATGATATTTTGAAGAACAATAGGGTCTAAACAAGATTGGACCATTTTGTGAAACAACAACAATATTTTCTGGTTCTGTTCCACAGAAGAAAATAAGTCATACAGATGAGAGTAAGTAAATTACGTCTTGGTTACGTATGTAACCCTCGTTCCCTGAAGGAGGGAATGAAGACATCACGTCAGTAATGAATGACTTTGGGATCTCGCTTAAAGAGACTAGTCCACTTAGAGTGTAAACTAAATGAGACAATGCACATTGGCTTGTGATGAATATGTACCTTTAAGGTACCAATATGGACTTTTTAGGTACCTAGGTGTGCCTTTCGAAAATGTACCGCCCCAGTGACAACTTTTGTACCTTTTTTTCTGAGAGTGTTTAAGCACAATCTTGTGCAGGTAAACGCACTCAAGCTGTCACAGTTCCCGCATCCAACAAGGTCAAACTGCATGTTTTCTTAACATATAAATCACTTCTTATCATCATAAATTTATTTTGCAAACAAAAATGGCTTAATTTCTTTCTGTTGTGGTTTATTTATTTACTTTTTATTATCAAGAGTTGTCTCACCTTTCCCAGATGCTTGCATCTGAAAAATTATTTTTGGCAGGATATAAAGAAATATAAACAAACTTTTACAAAAGAGAAAAGGAAGATGAAATAGGAATGCATTTTCCTCATTAATTGACAAATACAGCAGTAATAGATGCTCATTTTTGCTATATTTTATTAGAGGGTCTCTGGTGTTTTATACAAATCCACTGCTTTAAAACATGGCATATAGCATTATTTCAGCATCCAATAAATGTATGTTCCTCAGAGCATGGTGAAGGAGAAATCAATTTTAAGATATTAAGATCGGGTCCCTGATATAGTCTGGCCTTAGAGAAATAACATTCTACTATGTTGCTTTTCAGGCTAAAGTAATTTCAATTATGTGTGTGTTGTATAAATTAAAATCACACACATACTCAAACAAAAGAGATTTGTAATGTACTTAGAACAATAAAACAGATTATTAGGCATTATTCCAAACCATGATTAATTATAGTTCACCCAGCTAACATTACCTGCTGAAATCAAATTTCCAAGTTTCAAATAACAAATTGCCCATGTTCATAACTCATGTTGGCAGATAAGAGGCGTAGAGAAGCTGGAGAGAGTAAAGATTTATTGAAATGAGCAATGTTTTGCATGTCCTTGTGTTAAGTTTTTTTTAGATCGTTTTTGTAATAAATAGATATTCTGTTATTATTGTCCATTGGTGTAAAGCAAAACCATTTGTGTGAGATGTTTATGGCAGTTTAAAAAAAAGTAGCAGACAAAAGAATTTTGTTCTACTTAGAATAGTGTGTTTGAAATTCATTAGCTATGGAAAAGGTGTTGACATAATTGACATAATAATTAATAACTAGTTTCAGTCACATAATTCTTCAGAAAACATTATATGCCATTTCTCATTAATAAATAGAAGGGATTTCTGGGATTTTTCAATATATATATACATACACACACACACACACACACACACTCTACTGACAATTGCTTAAAACTAGCTTTGAATTTAGAAAACATATTTTAAAACAGAATTTATTAAAAAAGGTAATTATAATAAAATAATACACTCCAATAAATATTAATAAATACTTCTTAAATATTAAAACTGACTTCTGTAATTCCCCTTCTGCTGTTTTTCACATCTCAGAAGGGTTTGATAGTGATGGGTCTGGCATTGTCTATGTTCTTGACATCATTAATAACGTTATCCACCAGCATGGGTTAACAGGTCCATGCTAAGCAGCCTAACCCCGAACCCTTGGCGATGCCATTTCTGGCTCAGATGACTGGCCTCCTGAACTGACTGCCCATTAGCGAAGATGGCAGCATGCAGTTTGCAAACTGCCAGAGATGAATGGGAATGCTAACAGATAGCGCTCCACGAGTATTTCACACTCTCCTGGGCGGGACTACCTCTTTACGTTTCAATATCAGTCACCAATATGGTGTCATTTTTACACCATCTAAGATCATGACATCAATATGATTGCAAGCAGTCTCAAATGTAATGCCTTTTCTTTAAAAAAGGTAATATAGTATTGTCTTGCATCTCTTGATCTTCATCCTTTGTCTGAATATACCATACAAGCACAACATGAGATTCATCAAACAGTCAGTGTGAAAGAAGCTGTCTCTTACTACAGGATCAATGCGATAGAGAAAGTGAAGTGTGGCGTCCCAGCTCTCCATTTGCAGATAATGCACACAGCCGAACACTGCAATTAGTGGCAGGGGGGAGGAGCGGAGCTGCTGTGGCGCTCTGAGACAAATGGGCTCATCAGACAGCTCTCTCTGTAGCCCAGAGTCACATGCTGCATTCCAATTACCACTGGCACTGCACACACACACACACACATGCACGCGACGTCTGGACATGAAGGAGGGCCACAGAGACAACCGCAGGTAAAACACACAACATGTTTACACTTGATTGACGTCAGGCTCACAAGGACAAATGGACCACAGGGCTTCATTACATTTCTCACAGTTGTGCTATGTGCTGGTCTGTTGTTTGCGGTAGCCTCAGCATGAAATGTTTTTGGGAAGTCAGTTCCTCCAGGAAAACAAGAACACATGACTAGAAACACATGCATAAAATGTCTGGTTCAGTTCATGAATTGGAATTTGAACTGGCCACATGCCATAGGAAGCTGAACTGAAATTTGATTTGAATTGCATAAAGAAAACAAAATAAACTATATTTTTGTCTGTCAAAAGCTTGGGGTCATTGTTTTATGTTTTTGAGAGTCCTATACTCACCAAGGCTGCATTTATTTGATAAAGAATATAGTAAAATAGTAATTTTGAAAATATTTTAAAGGTAATTTCATGTGATTCATGTGATTTCATGTGATTTTCATGTGATGGCAAAGCTGTTATTTTCTAGTCTTCCATGATCCCTCAGAAATCTTACTAATGTGCAGATTTAGTGCTCAAGAACCTTTTGTTATTATGGTGTTGGAAACAACTGTGCTACTTAATTTTGGAAACTGTGATTGTTTTTTTTTCAGGAACTTGAAAGCTCAAAAGAACAGCATTTGTTTGAAACATAAACAGTCAGTTTTGATCAACTTTTGCAGAAAGTATGAATTTCTTTCTTTCTTTCAAAAAAAAGATTTACTTATGTATTTGCTTACTCGCTAAGACTGAACTAAGACTTGTAGACCATGAACTCAATACTTAAATTTTATCTTTAAACAAGCCATTGACAAACTTTGTTTTTCTATTTAAAAATTACAGTTAGAGCCCTGATATAAGCTGTTAGTAGATGACAGCTACAGGCTGAGAATTCAAACAGATCAAAAGAAAAAACACTATTCGTGTATAAGTAGGAGAAGCAAGGTTTCTGAAATTGAATTTACAGAATAATATAAGTTAAATCAATAACTGAGCCACTCAAATGTCTGATTTGTTACACAACATGCACAAAAGACTGAATGAAATGCAAAAAAAAAAAAAAAGAAAACACTAAATTCAAATGACTTGCATCACAGCATAAAAGTATTCTTGACCTCTTGGTTGTAATGTTCTGCTGTTGACCTGTGAGCATCAAAATATTCCCACAGAGTTTCTCTACAGAATTGCAACAATGACTAGTTCAATTACATTATTTTGGAGAAGTTCAAGGACGCTATTTTAATTGCAAATTGAGGTCGCTAGGTGTGAAACATGACATTGAACCGCTTAGATGCTGTTCTCTGGTCTCATGAGGATATGGCAATGTTAAGAGATTAATATATGAAATGCCAGATTCTCTGCAGAAACACTTCAAGCCTGTTGCCTTGCTCATTGCTCTGCAGTTTCATAGTGGAAAGAACTATGTCTAATTGTTATTCTGCTCGGACACTCAAAGGAAAGACACGCACAAGTCCAAACAATTATTCAACATTGAGTATGCCTATGTATTTCCAATACATTAATTTCACTTCCCTGTTCCTACATGAAAACAAAAACCTTTCTACAGTTTAGATTACATGCCTGGGGGAATTTAATTTACAGCGGTGCACATCAAAGTTATGCAAGAGGGAATTATAAGGAAGCTCTGCCTTTGGAAACCTGAAATAAGTCATAATCATTCAAATCGGTCTTTTCCTCTGAATTTCAGTTAATTGGGCCTTGAGGACTCACCGTTTTTCTACAGCGAGTCATTGAGAGCGTAATGGTGTCACTTTTTATGCACTAGAGACTGACACTGAAACCCCTCTAATCCAAGCACAATGATAATGACCTGAGCTGCACAAGAAAAAAATCACACAAGGTCAACTTGAACTCAAGGTTCAATTGGTTGCACTCAACAACCGATGCCCTTCTTCAGCAAAGACATTTTGATATATCCCCGCAGGAACCCAAAAAAGGGAGATGTCATTTATTTGTGACCCTGGACCACAAAACCAGTCTTAAGTAGCACGGGTATATTTGTAGCAATTTTTAACAGTTTATGTGTCAAAATGACCTATTTTTCTTTTATGCCAAAAATCATTAGGATTTTAAAGCTGCAGTCCATAAGTTTTGCCTCTTTGTCGGCATCTCTGTTTGAAAACTTGCGATTGCAGCTGTTTGCGGAATCATCTTCCTGGCGTGGGTTGTGCGCCAGCATGGCTCCAGCACGAGTAAATCTAATGTTTTGAGGGGTATGTGTAGCAGTCAGTCACCGCACTAGCGTGGATATTTACTATACTTCGCAATCACAGATTCTAGCCTACGTCTTGGAATAAATGACCCAAATAAGATTACAATAAATTGTGCTACCAATGGTGATTGGCTCATATCACAACAAACCATATTTTTTTTTATTATTGTTATGCTTTATTCTCAAATTATTAATATTAACAACATCAGCATTGCCTATAGTGTGTATATTAGCATGTAGATTTCAATCTCTAACTGTCATACCTTTCGAATTTCATATTAAGAAAATATTTTACATCAAAAAGCAAATTATACTCCCTTCAAATTTCGAACAACTTCTTTATGTTTACAGACGTGATGTAATGATGCAGCAACATGCTCGAATTTCCCACAAAAAAACGAGTGTACCCATACCACTCAAATTAGTAACATTATAATAAAATAACCGTTGTGAAACGGGCTAAAGTAAGGCGATAGATTAGGACACTGGCTGGTTATGCACTTGCTCAAATATTGTTTTCAGATCATTTTTAACCAAAGAACTGCAGCTTTAAGCAAAGATTATGTTCCATGAAGACATTTTGTACATTTCTTACCATAAATATATCAAAAACTTTTTTGTTTCTTTTTTTATCATATGCATTACTAAAAAGTTAATTTGGACAACTTTAAAGGTGATTTGGTCGATATTATGATACCAGATTTTCAGATAGTTGTATCTCTGCCAAAAATTGTCTTATCCTAGCAAAGCATACCTCAGTGTAAATCTTATTTATTCAGCTGTCAGATGTTGAAAAAATCCCAATGACACAAAATTGACCCTTATGACTGGTTTTGTGGTCCAGGATCACATTTGTACACAAGCGTTCAAGTGTTTGGGGTCAGAAAGATTTTGTAGTTGTTGTTTGGAAAGAAATGTATACTTTTATTCACCAAGGACACATCAAATTGATCAAACTGACTGTAAAGACATTTATAATGTTATAAAAGACTGCTTGTTCATATAAATGCTGTTTATTTTGAACTTTCTATTCATCAAAGAAACCTGATAAAAAAATATAGCACGTTTGCATAAAAATATTAAGCAGCACAATTGCTTTCAAAATTGCTAATAAAAAATATTCTAATAAAATATGCATACTAAAAGATTTGGTAACACTTTAGTATAGGGTCCAATTCAAGGTCAAGGTAAACTTTATTGTCCCACAAGGGGAAAATCATATGGTCATTCATTCATTACGCGCCCTTATCACAACATATTCTTCAAAAACACAACACATAATACACAACAGTCTATGAATATAGCAATAAAGACAAAAATAAATAATACTACAAAAATAAAAATTTACAAATACAAAATTACAATCCAACATTTAACATTAAATATATATAATATTAACAGGTAACTAAAACTATGATAGCTTACGATGTGCTTGATCATTATACAATGTGAAGAGCAGTTGCTTATTAGCATGTATATTATTAACATATTGGCTGTTTATTAGTGCTTATAAAGTACATATAATGCATGACATCCATAATCCTACCCAATACCCTAAACTTAACAACTACCTTATAAACTATTAATAAGCAGCAAATAAAGAGTTAATTGAGGCAAAAGTCTTAGTTAATGGTTAGTTAATAGTGAGAATTGGACCCTAAAATAAAGTGTGACCAAATATTTATTGAGCACTAAATGCTGTTTGTGCTTAAATGCTATACATCAAGAACAAAACATTTATAGCTGTATTTATAAACTGCTTACTAATGCCTATTAATGTTGGGACAATGCTTTATAAAGGATGAACTGACTATTTACCAATGCTTAACTAGTGATTCATAGTGTGCAGTTATTATAAAGTGTTAATACAATGTAGAGAGAAACAACTTTCCCGTCACCTCCAGTCAACTTCTTGTTATCAACCCTAAACAACAATCCATTTTCAGAAAATGGAAAGAATCCTATTTGAAACTCACACAAGTTTGAGACAAACAAACAGGTGATTTCAACCGGGCCTGAAAGGGTTGAAACCAACAACCTACTATTAAAACGTATTAACAAAAGTACATGACTTCAATGACGCGCAGTGTCTTAGTCACAAACAATGCACCATGAAATGTGGACGTTAAAACTGCAGACGCACGACCAACATCATTAAAAGCTTTTCTTCATTATCATTCAGTGTTTACACAGTGCTGAGTGTTTCTCTTAGAGGCTAATTCTTTGATAGAATAACAGACTAATGGCACAAAGTGTAATTAAAGAGTGTGATGAGGCATTTAAACTCCACTGGGGTGAATTGGCTTTCTGTGCCCACAGCAGACTCGCTCTCATTCACTGCCGTCCAGGAACATGTAGGCCACCCATTGGCTGTCTGCGATCTCCACGGAATAACACTATTGAGTACACAATGTTCTCTCTGTATAATGGAACAAATCTGCACTAGGAGTTAGCAACCTGTCCAAAAGAACAGAAATCCCTGTGGGACCTCTGGGCCTGCAAAGGTCTTGATCTTTAAGTAACTAACTCCCATGCACAATCCCCTTTTGCCGCATTTGCCCTCACTCGAGGGACTTGGCACAAAAGTCCTTTTTAGAGACTAAATTCATCCGAACATTCAATCTAAAATTAAATCTTTTCCATTAAATTAAATGCATGCTACAGAACAAGTTGTAGGCCGTCAATTCGTGAGTTATCAGCATGAATCCACAATGGAAGCCTGGTCATAAGTTCAGTGTTACAGAATCTGTACTTGTTGTTTAACAGTAGAAAATTAAATGAGGGAAGTATAACCTTCAGCTGTTATCGTTCAGAGAAGTGTGGAATTTTGTAAAAGATAGGATCAAAAGAAAAATGCTGCATTTAATGGTGAGCAAATGAGGATGAGACTGAAAAGTGTTAATAGTTTAACTCTCAACTCAACTCAACTTTATTGTCATTCTTCCACATACACAATATACTGCATAGAAGAACAAAACGTCTTTTCTGACAGACCAAGGTGCAAAGACACTGACAAAATAAGTATACACACGCGTTCATGATAAGAGGAATTAGACATAAGAGAACAATAAATATCACAAGCAATAAATATGACGAGCACAATAAATAAAACAAGGTAGAAGTGTTGAATGAGGTAGAAACGTGAAATTGTAGGAATGTAAGAAGTGTAAAAAAAAGTGCTTGTGCACAATTGAGATGGCTAAGAGCAGATATTATATTAGAATATGTGCATTTGCACAGAATGTCTTTAGTGCACAGTTGAGTGCTCATGTACGTGAATGTAAACTGACCATGCAGTTGTGTAAGAATGTCTATAGTGCACAGCTAAGTAAAAGTGCAGAGTGCAAATGTATGCAAATGTCCATATTGGAGTGTATTTTTATTATTATTATTTATTTTCTTTTTTTCTGTAGACATGGGGTAGGAAGACAGTTGGGTCTTCTGGGTGTTATCAGCTTATTCAGGATTCTGACAGGGGAAAAGCTGCTGCAGAACCTTGTCGTGTGGGTCCTGATGCTGCGTAGTCTTCTGCCTGATGACAGGGGGTCAAACAGATGATGGGAGGGGTGAGATGAATCTTTCAGAATGGCAGAGGCTGTGCGTACACTGTGTGGCTGACAGATGTCCTGGATCGAGGAAAGGGAGACCCCTATTTCAACAATATTTCAAACCATATTTACTACCAGCTTAACAAGAACACATCAATAACTGAAGTCAAAGAGTTTTTCTTTTCGCACAGTTACAATTAATAACCAAAAGTAGAAACAGTAGAATACTTTTAATACTTGGTCTACTTTTAAACTCTTCCTGTGGGTCAAAGGTTTGACATTTACCATAAATCATATTTGCCTGAAATTAATATATTGAAATATTATTTTATTAAAACTGAGCTAGATGTTAAATTTTGTGAAGGATGGCTACTGGTAGAGAGCCTCTAAGCTGTGCTTATTATCACTATAAACAAGTAGTTTTCATTTAATCATAACAGTGACCATAACTGATGTATTTTAGGTGTAGTATTAGCTGTTTTTAATTTGATAGTTGGGATATGGTCATTTGGATACTTTTGTACTATTTGTAATTGGCTATTGCACTACTTTTGATACACAGAGCTGGCAACCCTGTTTAACGCAACATTATTTAGTTAACCAGTCCAATCGAGATGTGAGTTCATCTGTTAAATGTATTTTAAGATCACATTAACTTGACATGACTTGAACTAGTTGTCTAGTGTGGACCTTTTTTGATCAACAGTAGTTAAAATTAAAATAAATCAAATCAAATAAAATGATAGACGTGACAGAGAACTTGTCCAGTTTGGCTGCATTCACACAGAAGAGGCTCTCTTAAAGTCCTGAAATTTTAAACAAGTTTTTGGTTATACAATATAGTTGTTGCTTGTTCATAACAGAGCTGTGTGTGAACGACAGAACTGCATTTATCAAACAGGACTGACAAGTGAATTCTGCTTCTGTGTGAATGTACCAGTACCAGTGTGTAATAGTGTTTTCAGCACCAAAAACACCTCCGCTCAGAATGAAGAATCAAAGCTGACGCTTCCTTTTTCTGTCCGACATCTAAGCAGATTACCTTTCCCCAACCACCCCTCCAGACCTTCCTCTCCCCTAAAAGTTTATCTGGAAATTTCTGCACAAAAGGTTGCAACGTCACAGTCAATATGTCACAGCAATCGCTGTGCACTAGAAAAGGCACATGTGACCCTGGAGCACCGAACCAGAGTGGCTTCATGATGATGGATGTGTAGCAAGAAACCCGAGGTCTCTGTGTCAATTCCATATGTGACGACGCTTGGCCGCTGGTTCACTCTGGTTTTCTGGGCTGCTGAGGCCTCCACTTTCTACCTGCTGTGCTGATTGCATTCTGATTCAGCCGAATCAGTTTAGCTGTAACGTGACAAAGCAATAGAATGTGGCAGAGCACTCATAAAATTGCATTTTGCAGGGGTCTGGTCTTGCATGTTTTTCCACCTCTTTTTCTCTCCTTTAGTCATGGCTTCCCTCTACAATGATGAATTTCAACTGATGTGATTTATTTCAGGTGGATGTGTAGAGACAATTGCAGTTAAAAAGTAAATGGTCCTAATCTAGTGCACAGTCCCATTCTATTAACCTGCAAGTTCTGACCACATCAACATCGCTCCCGGCTCAGCTGCCCGTATACTTCTGCCTTTATGACTCATTTTGCTTATATAGCCTCAGACCTTCACCTCCTCTGTGATTTTATTCAAACTCATTTGCAATTCAGCTGACCACACGCATTCAGTGCAAGGAAGGCAACTATATTGAGGAAATAAAACATGCTCCATTCATTTTCTTTTGGACAGATATTTCCTTCCTAGTTATTTTACAAGTACACGACCACTAAAATTAGTATTACATGGTATAATGACTAAAAATGCATGCCCATTTTCATAAAAAAACAAACAAAAAAAACATACTGGCAGCCTTTTTAGCATGTACTCGACACACACACTCACAGAATTGTAATTCTGGCACAGAACCTCCATGTTTCCATGGCCACCCGGCTCTATTCCCGCTCTACGTGAAATTGCTCAATACACGCAATACAGAGATTAAATGTATCAAGTAAACGATTCCTTAATTTCTTCAGCACCACAGGACTAGATTGTGGCCAAAACCTTTCGAGCATTAAAGCCCCACCTAACAATCTGCAACTGCATGACACAGTGGGTTAGTTTCATATTGGTTGTCACCTGCTGGCTGTCAATTTGAGCTGAGAAAATAATGGAATGCTTGAGTCGAGGGCGCCCGCCGTGCTCACAAGACTCTAACATACAGAGGGGGCAAACAGACGGTTCATTTACCACAACTATTTGTAATGAAGCATTTGCTGCCAAAATCCTCTTTATCACATTGTAACACTGGCCCGATAGAGAATTACAGAGTGCTTTAATCTGAACGTTTATCCAGCAGATGATTGCGTGTCGCTGCTCTAAGCCCTCGTGATAGCCATTGGCTGTCAGCGCGAAAAGGTCCAAGTGTGGCATGACTGCACGTGTCTCTATTAAACAAGCTCTGTCTGGCATCTGTGCTGGAGGAACATTACCATTTACGCATTGTCTCTCCTAGTCGAGGGCTATTATAGGCACATATGAATGCAGTCAGAAGTTCCATTCATTTTAAAGGACTTTACAGCGTTAAGCACATCTTACCTGGCAGGTGCTTTTATATTTTATTATATATTCATATCCTATCCTCTAACTCTGTCTGTCTCACACACAAACTGATGCCCTTAAGACTTCCCATAATGCAAAGTAAAGCACTAGTGTGTCTGGTTTTGAGGCTTACAAGCCAACAGTGGCTCCATTTCAAAATCTAGTGAGCAGCCCTGCTGTCTGCTACATACGAACTGAAACAGAACCTCATAAATGACTCATTTGGACCACTCTACACAAATAAATATTATATTAAAGATAATTCTGCATACACACAGTACATTCAAGTAAAGCAATATATACTATACAGCAAATCTTAAGAGTTTGACTTATTTAGTTGAAAAAAGTAACTACTATATTATCAGCCAGGTCTTATACACTGGTGGCCAAAACTATAAGAACACTAGAATTTTCAACAGTTAAAAAAATGTTTTAAAGTTAGTTATTTTTATCTTTTGCTGTAGTGTGTCACTAGGAAATATCAGCTTACATTTCCAAACAGTTTTGCCATTAATTGTAATAATCCAGTGAGATTTTTCTTTTTTTTTTTTGCACAAGGAGTCGAACAACAGCCTCACAGAGATCTATTCTGATCATCATCCAGTCTGTCTGGAACAACATGAAGAAACAGAACAAACCGAGACAGACTCAATCCAGAAGAACTGTGGCAACGTCTCCAAGATCCTTCAACAGACCTACCTGCAAAACTACATGAAAAACTAGTGACCCTAGGGCACAAATATGCATTTTATTGCTCTTTTGTTGGTTTTGATTGCTTACTAAATGTAAATGTAATGTAGTAGCATGAAGGTACAACTTTATTTGTTAATGCTATAAACATTTTCTGGCTTTCTGTAAAGTCAGCTCATATAGCATAAAACTAGTTAACAAACACACATAAATAGGCCTACTGGATAAAAGAGTTCACTTTTAACTTTTTCCCCCAATAAATATTTAACCACTATGAATTGTAAATAGAATTACATATCATCTGCAATCTTGGATAAACGTTTTTCACAGTGCATTATGGGACAGCCTTCTTTATTAAGTATGAATTTGTTGCTACCTTTGAATTTGGCCGAAATAAGGTCATTAATGTTTCTTACCAGGTGTTTGGTGCTTATGATGCTTCAAAGCACAGTTTAGGTTGGCGGCTCACTGAAGTATGCAACAGAGAAAATACTTCTGTGAGTTGTTTACTAAAATTTTAGCTGGTTTACTCTGCAGATTAAAATATTAGTTAGATATAAATAGCTTGTCATGTTTTTAATCTAAGAAAAAAAAAAGCTTTTAGCTCATCTGTGAATGAACTTTCAGTTACGTATTAAATGAGCAGATGCTTCAGTGTTTATCAGCAACACTTGCCAGCAACCTCTTTCATTGCTAAAAATGAAACGCTAACGAAAATGATGCCCAATAAAAAGTTCTGAAATGCACTTTGCAGCATTAAATGGCCTGAAGCGATGCTAAGGACCGGAACAGCAGTAAGGGCTTTTGCACTTGCAGAACAGAAGAAAAAAAGACAGAGTAAACAAATCAGAAATTCCATCTTGGACTTAATCTGTTGTTGCGCTGGAGGCTTGAAGCTCTTGCCCTGGGGACCCCCTGCAATCGACTTGCTCTCCCTGGGGATACCGCCTGTAGAAACACGCAACCCAATGGAAATCTCAATGCACAATCCACACAGACTGATATTGGAGGCGTTTACAGTATGCTGAGTATTTTGTGCAGTCGAGCATTCATAATAGAAGCACCACAAAGGCAGTATTCAGGAAGCAAACAAATACAACGCTACTGATCTGAAACAGGACCTCCTTTATCCGCTCTAGTATTTGAGGATATGGCTGGATGTGGTTTAGAATCTGCTGCAGATTTTGATTTATTGCGTAACTGCACTGCGCAGGACGTGCCCTGCATGTGTTTGTGTGAGGGTTTGACTGGAAAGACCAAGTGGGTCTATGATACATGGATAAAACTATCTGTTAGCATTCATATCCATGGCCACAAATACATTTTAGTTGTGGTTTTTGATAAATGGTATATTATAAAACCATCACGGCTCATTTGCATTAAACATGAAAGTGTCACTAGCAAGAACCCTAAACTGTTCTGAGAAAGGAATCTTGCTAAACTTTTAATGATAAAAGACTTTGGCAGCCGTAACTAAAAAGCTCAATTTAAACTGTGAGAAGTAACAAAAGCTCATTTAAAATCGACATGACTAGAGAAAAAAAAAATATATATATACACACACACACACACACACACATTATATATATATAATTTTGTAGTTTTGCTGAATTATTATTATTATTATTATCATAATTTAATTAATAATCAAAAAATGTTTTTTAAAAGAATAAAAAAAAAAAAAAGAAAATGCTTCTAGAATTGTTTGTAGTCAAAGTATTAATACAAAAATAAATAAATAATGATTGCAAATTGTGAAAGGTATTTTGCTTCCTGATGAATGCAGTTAAGGATCCATTCAAAAAATAAAAATAAAATTACAAAAACACATCATATGCAGCATCTTTCAGCTGTATTGTTATATATTGTGTTTTGCTGTTTTGTGGTTTCTTCGGTTTTATTTTAGCTGTGTTGTACAGCACTTTGAATCAACCGGTAGTTGTGTAAAGCAAGCAAGAAAGATAGTAATAAGGCTAAATATCAATTCATTGAGAAAGAGCTTAGCATCCCTATCTCCCTCTCTTTACGAGCACAGAGGGTGGTCAAAGTCTTTGGTAGAGCTCCAGGTACCTGGGCAGCCTCCACTTCTTGTTCTTCTGATGGCATTTAGGAGACTGTCATAGAGAAGGGGAGCATCACATTTCATAAAACAATTATCACAGACAGCCATGGCAACATGCCTGTTAGTACTGATTGCTTCCCTTGCATGCTAGCCTGCTGTTTGTAAAAGTCTGCAACCCGCAGATGACTAAATGATTTATAGATGAAAAGGGATCCAGAACTCAACGGTGCATCACAAAGCCAGCACCAAAGGCTTCGCAACAAACACTTGAAATTGTCTTGGGTGCGGAGAGAGCGGCCGAATGAGATTACTTCCCAGAAGAGGTGCACTGTTGCGGGATGTTAAATGACTAGCTAGCTTTAAGGAAAGATTACTCGCGCTTTGTAAGAAATGGTTCGATATGGCATTTTTAGCCTCTTCATGTCACAGCCAGCATGTCCGTGCTGAAACGCGGGAACCCAATGAACGCATTCATCACCAAAAGCTTTCCTTTCCCTTTGCTGCACCCTCATCCCACCGCAGACAACATCCCTCGCTTTCAATAAGGCTATTAAAGTTGCAACTCTACCACCATCAGCCTATTCCACAGCTGAACACATGTAAGAGAGGACCAATGGGAGTCTGAAAGCTACAGAGAGTAAATTAACCCACATACACCACTGCCAAATTCAACAGTAATTTCACACCTGGTTGGACAAAAACAGAACCATTCATTTTTCGCTGGTGACAGGAAAAACATAGGCATTTTAAACATCTACAATAGTCAGAATAGTGTGGTAGCTGTCATTCACACATCCTTAAACTGCATTTTATCGCTCTGAGATTTTGATTACTCTGCTAATGGATGCACAGATTGCGACAGCTTTTCCAATCTATTACATTTAGACAACAATAGATGAATACTGTGTAATGCCCAAATTATGTGATTTTAGCTACAGGGGGTTATGGACGAATAATTGTACTGCAGTGTTTGTTCAGTTTAATAACCTCAGAGCAGCGATAAAAGCTTGTTTTAATACATCCCTTATAATCAACTCGCCAAATTGGTATCTATGTAAAATATGACAAAGAGCTACTGCAAATCCTCAGGAAATGACTACAGGAAGTAACACATGGACCTGTCTGAGACATTAAATAAGAATTCGATAAAAGCAGCATGTCTGTTATGAAGGTACATTGGTCTGATATGATGTGGCTAATGTCTGAGATTGGAAAATGTAAATCTTTCCTGAAAATAAATTTGTTTTTGTCACAGGAACACTTGGTAGTGGCCAATACTTAAGCTTCTAGGCATAAAAAACAAATTTTTCAAAGTTTAAAGGGTAAGAACCAATCTGAAGTCGTTGTGTTACTAAAGTTCAATGTGTTTTACCCTCAAATGGCAATTTATTATGACCTGCACGGGCACTGTGGTGGTTCACAACAAAAGAACAAAAACAAGTGAGAAAATAAACGCTCATTAAAATAAGTCAAGCTTCGTCTATAAGCTGTCACAGTAGCACAACAGCAACTCCTACAGAGCCACGTAAAGTTCAAAACAAACACATCATGTGCAGCAGCAGTATGCAAGCAAACAGGAAGAACAGCAATTATAAAATATATCACAAATAAAGAAAAATCAAACAGGAGGGAAATGCAACAACCAGCTACTCAATCCACCAGCCTTCATGGGCATTACCTCTCCCTAATCTGAATCACCAAGTGGCTTTATAAAACCTCGCCTCCACACCAACGCAGCTGCCAGTCGCTGATTGCAATAATTAGAAATCTCTCTCATTGGTGTATGAGACAGGATTGGCAACTACTAGAAGGTCAAGTTTTGGCTGGCTATAGCATAAGCAATCAAGCCCTTCTGGTAGATGCTGTAACTGCACCATTCTGTAAACGAAAAAAAAAAAGTAGCCCTGTATATTGCAAAATAAATTATTTTAAGGCAACATATATAATTGCACATATTTCATTATTATAGGTATAATATTACACGTTGTGGCAGCTGAATGGGAATACGGATGGTTTTCTCTGGGCATTATAGGCCTCCTTGATGAAACATATTGCATGTTTCTATTAAGAACGTGTGAATAGAAACCAATTCGCAGTATTAACTAGTTGCTTATTATCATGCCATTTATTAACATATTGGCAGTTTATTAGTAGTACTTATAAAGCACATATTCTGTTTGTCCATTTTCTACATCCCTAATCCTACCCAATTACATAAATATAACAACTACCCTACTCACTATTAATAAGCAACAAATTAGGATTTTATTGAGGCATATGTGGTAGTTAATGGACCTCAAATTAAATTGTCTGGAATATACTATGCAGTATTCAGTAAGCTGTAATGTAGTATTTCATTCAGAAGCCAAAATAAACTCATTTATAAGCATTCTTCAGATTAAAATTCTTTTAATTTACAGTTCTGAATGTTAATGGCATTAGGATATAATATTTGTTCCAAATTTTTAGCTCCACAGGAAAAAAGCAATTTCTTCATAAACATCTGTAACACTCAAAGTACAGTTACTTATCATTGTGAAAAACAGAGCATCATGGGATGTTTGACAGTTTAAGAGCCACTTTAGTGTTGTCTCTAGTGAGCAAAGTAAAAGTGACATCATTTTTAAAAATGGTTTAGAAACTCTCCATGTGGACAGCCTAAATGATCCCTTAGGCAGCAGTAAATTGGGAGCAGCTTTGAATTTTGCGTGTCAGGACTGTTTGATGCCGAGTAGTCAAGGGTACGGCCATGAGACAAACTACTCACAATGTGGACAGAGTAATAGCTTCATTCAAGCCTCTTTTGCATTGTGCACTTCAGAGATTTTGCTAGAATTTCAATGCAACACATTTCTGAAGAAATAAGCCTAAATAGTTGAGTTGGGAATTATGCGTAATCAGAGGAAGGATTATAGAGCTGCATGTTCCTGAATACCTAAATTGAGAATTAAACAAAAACACTGTAGCCTATGTATTATGGTGGTTAATTTGTAAACATGCACACATAAAAGATTTTTTTTTTTTAACTGTTCCAAGAGTCTTGATGTTATACAAGCGCACTCTTCGCAACAGGATAGGACAACACAAAACAATTTTCTCCCACATCACCCGGAGGGGATTCTGGGTTTTCATGAACAGCGGATATCAACTCCTACATTGTCGGGATGAAAGAATGGAGCTAAAAAAGAAACACGAGAACTGTAAATTTGTGGGAGTTCTCAATAAGAGGTTTGTTATCACTAAGATACAGTTGCTATGGTGAGGCTAATTAGCGTGGCTACACGAGGGTGTGAGTAAGCACTATAGGTGTCCAGTGGGAGCCGGTGAGTAACCAGACAGAGAAGAGCGAATGAGAAATAATGCATTGTTTGTGCAGCTGCACTTTCAGTCTCGCCACCAGGACTGCATTCAAATATATCCCTGTTTTAAGACCAGAATAGGCAGCTTTTCATGGTTTTTGGTTTCTGTTGTGGCTTTTGGGAATGCAAAGTGGAAGACACACAGTCTGCGGGGGTTAGATGATCTGTTTTGGATAAGATTTGCGCATTTGGTATTTAAGAGCACTTTGGGTTGCTCTCTGCATATGCATATTTAAGGGAGATTACTGTATTTGTCTTACATTTTATCTTATTTGTGGAGGAAAAAAATCACTCATTCTTTCCCGTTCTTTTTTCTCTTTGTAGTCATTGGATACCAGTGATCTGACGTGTGTTTGTGTTTACAGATCCTGCATTGTGAAGTGTGCTTTGTGGAAATAATAAAACACATATTGCATGGTTTCTTTCTTGTTTGGAGTTTCACTAGTCATTTTCCTGTAAGAGTGGCACAGGGTATCTGAACTGTTTTAGACCACTTTTCTAAGCCCAAACTGTTCCCAGACCCCATAAAGCATTGTGAATGGCATAAAGAGTGTAAGGGGAACAGATTCAATTATTAGCATTGTGACCCTATGTTCTTAACACAATTTTTATTTTCTAAGAATATTCAAATTATTGGAATTATTTCTTGACTGAGAACAAAAACTTAAGAAAAGCACAGTAGGTAACAGAAAATGAAACTTTGTTCCGCAGAAGAAAGTCAGCCATTCAGATTTGGAATGACATGAGTGGGAGTAAATGATGACAGAATTTTCATAGAATTGTTCTGTCGCTTTAAGGTATTTTTAATGTCTATGGAGAAAAAGAATGGGAAATATATTTCAGGAACCCAAGCCACTAGAAAAGTGAGTGGTCACTGTTGCACTCATATTGCACAATCATATTGCTTGCCATGGTTGTCTAGTGAGATTTTTGTCCTCTATTGTGAAATTTTCTACAGGCCCCCTAGCTATCTGAAAACAGACCCTAGTTTAAGAAGAGCATCTGTTGAGCAGCTGGTAGATAACCTGGACTTATTGTCTGCTCAGTACTGGCCCAATGAATAAAGTATATACTATATATATTGTTTTGGAAAGTAATCTCTTATGTGTCACGTTACATGGGATTCATGAGCACCTGGGACTAATGAAACAACATAGCCAAACAATGAAAACATTAGAAAACACCTGGAATCAAATAAATACATACGGAGAATCAATAAACCAATAAGAAATCAGCTGTATTTGAAGGTATTTTAATGTCTATGGAGAAAAAGAATGGGAAATATATTTCAGGAACCCAAGCCACTAGAAAAGTGAGTGGTCACTGTTGCACTCATATTGCACAATCATATTGCTTGCCATGGTTGTCTAGTGAGATTTTTGTCCTCTATTGTGAAATTTTCTACAGGCCCCCTAGCTATCTGAAACAGACCCTAGTTTAAGAAGAGCATCTGTTGAGCAGCTGGTAGATAACCTGGACTTATTGTCTGCTCAGTACTGCCCAATGAATAAAGTTATATAGTATATATATTGTTTTTGAAAGTAATCTCTTATGTGTCACGTTACATGGGATTCATGAGCACCTGGGACTAATGAAACAACATAGCAAACAATGAAACATAGAAAACACCTGGAATCAAATAAATACATACGGAGAATCAATAAACCAATAAGAAATCAGCTGTATTTGAAATATATAGAATATTTCACAGCAGTCTTGGTGAGTATATATCATACAAGCACACACACACACACACACATAAGGATCAGACTTTCCAAATATGGTAACACTGCTAAATTACAGTTTTATCAATTCTGTTACAGTGATCTGACAAACATGTTGTTTACTTAATGTGTTCCACACACTAAAAGACGAAACAAATTTAATATTCGTCTGTCAACATTCACACATTCCTGCATATTTGTCTGGCAGGTTCTGCCTCTGGCACCAATGTATCAATGTCAAGTCATTGCAGGGAGACAGAAAAAAAGTGTGAATCTCAGCAAACACTGAGCCACGTGGCTATTGTTGGACAAACAGCTCTTCCATGACATTGAGATGAGATGAAAGCGGCTGTAAGGCAAATATACTTCATATTTCGATTGAGATCATAAAATTGCTTTCTTCCGTCTGGATGCAAGTTTTGACATCCTGTTAAAAGAAAAAAAAAACTAACCTAAATCAATGTATCAATGTCAAGTCATTGCAGGGAGACAGAAAAAAAGTGAATCTCAGCAAACACTGAGCCACGTGGCTATTGTTGGACAAACAGCTCTTCCATGACATTGGGATGGAGATGAAAGCGGCTGTAAGGCAAATATACTTCATATTTCGATTGAGATCATAAAATTGCTTTCTTCCGTCTGGATGCAAGTTTTGACATCCCGTTAAAAGAAAAAAAAAACTAACCTAAATATCTGAGGGCAATCACAAAAAAGCACCAAATAAATACCCTGCAATCCTTATGTTCATCCGTCAAGGCTGGCCAAGAGTACTAGAGTTGACGGGGGTGAAAAATGAAAATAGGCCAAGGGTGCTCCTGTCTACACATATAAACGTGATGTCTGGCACCCAAAACTTTCTGCTTTTTCAGTGGCCACAATTTTTTGCAGGTCAGTTAGTCAATTTGTTGGCCCGAGGCAAAGAGCAAAACACCAATTAGGAGCAAGGAGGGTCGAGCAGTGAGTGTGTGAGGAGAGATTAAAGTGCTGGCAGAGTTTGGCCACCGGAGCTCACTCTTAGACCCTGACCTCAGAATATATCAAACACTATATAGATCAGACATCAGTCAGCCTGCAACTCGTCTCTCACAGTCTCTTTATTCAGCTGTGGAGGGGTCGTTAAGTGACAATAGGTGAAAATTGATGATCATCTTCTTCATCAAAATTTGTAAATCTACACTACTGTTCAAAGGTTTGGGGTCAGTAAGTTTCAGCAAGGAAAGAAAAAGGCAAGAAAATGATCAAAAAGACAGGTATTATGTCATTAGAGATTTCTGTTGGATTTAAGACTATACAGGAATCCTGAAAAAAAATGAATCTTGGTTTCACAAAAATATTAAGCAGCACAATTGTTTTTGACATTTATAATAAGAAGAAATGTTTCATGAGCACCAAATCAGCATATTAGAATCATTTCTGAAGGATCATGTAACAGTGATGCTTGCTATGCCACCATAGAAATAAATTAAATTTTAAAATATATTTTAAAAAAAAAATAATACTAATAATATTAATAATAATACATTTACATTTTAATAATATTTTCAAAGTATAACATATAATGCATTTGCTGTATTCTGTATATATATATATATATATATATATATATATATATATATATATATATATATATATACTATATATACATATATATATATATACATATATATACATATTATATATATATATATATATATATATATATATATATATATATATATATATATATATATATATATATATATATATATATATATATATATATTATGATAATCTATTTACAAATATGTTTAAAACAATGTTCACTCGAGGGCGGTTCTTGAGTTCACTTAGATTGAATTTGAGTTGAGGTGGTATCAAACATGATGGAGAATTTCAACTGAAATTTGAATGTGTGAAGTGGAATTCAAATTAATTCAAAGAATATTTGAACAAGAACAGCAAATTTACTTCCTGTCATACTGGCCAGCAAAATGTATGCTTAATTGCTTTAAGTAATTTAAAATGAATTAAAATAAGACAAAATATGAAATACGCAAACCTTCACAACTTTTTTTTTTTTTAGTATCTAAGCTTCAGTACATAATTATCTAATATCACAGCAGGTGACTAGAGACGTGATTTCTCACCAGAAATAGAGTCAACTTATTTTCATGTTTCACAGTATGAATTACCAAAAAGCCTAGGGTGGGCCTACAGCCCCAGTCAGATCAGTCAGAAAAAAAGAAGAATAAGAAATACCAGAAAGACTGGAGGCTCCAAGGAAAAATCAGTCTTCCACCATAGGAACCAATCAGTCTCAGAAAACCGATAAGTATTATCGGTATTCTACAGGTATCTAACTTTATATAATATTCAAATGTTTTTTCTGTTACAAAGTTGCTTTGAATTCTTCTTTCTAAAATGTATAAATTAATGTAAAATATTAAGAGCGCTGCTATTACTACCTCCCCAGCTGTGATACTAATTGATAACATAAAATATATGTTTAATATTTGTGAAATAATGTAATTTCACTGTTCAAAATACTTAAGCTTCTATTGGGAATGCACAATATATTGAATTTTGGCGATGTCAGCGAACACTTTTATCTAAACTCAAACAGCGATGGTTGCAATGCCAAGATTGTGGGTTCGATTCCCAGGAAAGCATGAACTCATCAAATGTGCACCATGAGCTGCTTTGGATCAAAGTGTCTGCCACATGCATGAAGGTAAATGTAAATGAGGAGTTCTACGAAACATTTAATTTTCAAATACATTTTGTTCATGTTTTTCACATTTAATATGTAGTATTTTTTAATTCATCCAGCGCTTAGTTAAGGTTAACCTTAAAATTGAATCATTTAATAATAACACTTTTAAAGTGTAATCTTTACTAAGTCTTCATACTGTACATTATAATGTATTTATTCCTACATCCACTAATGTAAAATAACTGACTTAGGTTTTTTTGTGTGTGTGTGTGTGTGTGTGTGTGTGTGTGAATAGAATTAATATTGGTGCTTCTCTTAATTCTACATTCCTGACAACAACACTTAGAACTGCTGTCATCTCAAAAAGGCAGTGGTCATGTATTTCACTCCATTACAGTTCTTCGTTACATGCCCTGGCCTTTGCATATACTATGGTAAGTGACAATGTTGTATAATTATAATTGTTATCTTGGTAAGGGAGCATGATTTATTGTACACTTCAAAACACAAAACACATTAAAAAATGACTGCTTTATTCAGACCTCCCAGAACTGAAAAGACCAGTTTTCTCTGAGAGAAGCACTGATATTGGTCTGGCACGTTCTTGCCTTATCTTAAGTTATTTACTGCTGTCAGAGAGGTTGACTGGCAAAGGGATGAATGATTGCTTGAGTTTGAGAAGCTTCTGGCCCAGCAGTCAATTTCTGTCAATGAGAGTGGAAAGTTTAAAGGAATGGGGTAAAACAAATGGCCATTTGTCCATGGATGCACTGAACAGAGAATTTAATTCTTAAAAATGGTTCTTCCTAAAAATGGTTCTCTAAACAAGAAAAGCTACTGTGACGTTATGAAATTGAACAAACTCAAACATAAAAAATCCCCAATAAGTTTCTGAAGATCACATTGTGAAAAACAAATGCCGCATGAATGTCAGGGAACACAAGTTCACAAACTGATTATGAAAGGCAAAGAGAAACAAAGCAAAGTGGGATGTGTCGTCAAATAATTCACTTCTATATTTGTCTCACTGTGTGGCATTATAATTCAATAATTTGCGATCAGATTTAGCAATACAGTACGTGCATTAGCATTTCCTCTCCCATCCACACATAAACACAATTATCTGCAAAGCAACAAGAAATTCAAATAACTTCTTCAGTACATTTAAAACGATCTTCTACTTCATTAAACTTTGCACTTTGGTATTTTCTGGGAAGTTGAGCACAGTGTCTTACTCATCTCTCGCTCACATACCCTCCAACTCGCATGATGCATATTGATTTTGTTTACAAATCTCGTCGGATTTGATACGTTAAATACATTTGTGCTCGCGAGCCTTCGAGTGCAGAATAATAGTGCTCTGAATATATAAGCCACTTTTTCCAACTGCGTTGAATATTTTTGGCTAAGTTGGGCTGATCTTGAAGAGGTTTAACCGATAACCACTTTGGCATCACCTCTGAATTTAGTACTTTACAGTGAAACTTCCCCTTCATATTCAAAGGTCTACAACAGGAGACTCCTATATGTGCTCAAGGCAACTTGGGGGAAATAGCGGATATCTTGAACTACTCAGATGTGCACACGCTCCTTCCCATGGTCTGATGGGGCTTTGTGCCCTTCATAAAATATACAGTCTAACAATCAGAGTGATTTAATGCCCCCAGGAAGACATTATTATAGTGCAGACAAAATCAATACAACTGAAATTCCAGCAGCTTTTTTTCTCCCTTTTCCTCCGGTTCAGCCTGGACGACTGAAAGGCCTTTCTCAGCATGCAATTCAAAGAGAGAGATACCATTGGACTGGGGTTAGTCAGGAGGCATGAACCACCGGACTGTCATTAAACAAGAGCTAGGTTCATGGCACCCATCATGTTCCCAAATTACCAAACGTCACTTTTAATTAAGTGTGGTAACAGCTCATTTTAATGAAGGCTTGATGTGCTCAGCAGATTTTAGCCCAGCACTCTTCATTTGCTTTTATGTGCCTGTGCATTGATTCTGCCCAGTCAAACTTACAATGAACCCTCAATATAGATTGAACCCACATGACAGCATTAATATGCAGCAGCTACTTTGAAACAGAAGATTCCCCAGATACAAGCTACTCAGCATTTTAAATAGTTCAACTACAGTCAAGCTGTTCGTTTAAAAAGTAGCCACTGTAACAAAGCTACTAACAAACAGAAGGCAGCATTCAAGGAGGTAATTTATATGTATATATATATGCTTCATTATAGAGGAAAGAATCAGGAGTAAACTGCAATTAAGAGATACTAAGCCATAGTTCCCAAAAACATGTCACAATTTCAAAAAGTCATACTGCATCGATTTAAGATTTAATTTGTCACTCAAAGTAATATGCAGAATAAAACTTGCAGTGTAATGTAAAACCCAGTTATCAGCTCCTTGGACTGAACATTTAATATATAAATAGTTGCTAATAAGATAATATAAATATGATACATAATGGTAGCACTTTACAATAGGGTCTCATGTGTTAACATTAGATAATGCATTGACTAACATCATCAAAGGTTAGTAAATTATGTAAAAATATAATGATCATTGATAGTTCATGTTAATGTTGATGTTTTTTATACGTTGCCTTACTGTACTTAATGTTAAAAGTTACAACTTTTCATCTTGAAATGTATTAGTGATTATTGAAAGTAACATCAGATCAATAATATAAGCATTGTTCATTGCTACTTCATGTTAACTAATGTACAGTAGCTAACTATTGTTCACAAATGAAACCTGTGCAAAGTGTGACTGAAAACATTAAAAAAAAAAGGTATTAGTAAAATAAAATAAGGTCAGTAAGACTAAGAATGAGAAGATAAATGTAAAGTAGCGCACAGACTGTATATAGTAGAATTGAGACAATGATTCATGTTAAAGTCTTAGCTGTGTGAGATATGAAATTATTTCATATTTCACAAATCCATGAATCACTCATTCTTTCAGACAGCAGCGACAGAATATAACCACTTGTTTTAGCAGTTACTGTACATTTAGTTGGAAGGAAAAAAAATAAACCCTCAAGTTACACATCACAGTGCTTGTTAATGGAAAACCTACTTCATCTTTAAAACAACTGAGCTACTGTCACGCTCCTGAAAAATACAGCGAAGTCAATGCCGCTCTTACTTTTAGTTTGTTACACTTCTGATATGCAGCCTGACAAACTGATAACAATGATCTAGCACTGATCCGGAATCAGGCTAAACACTTTCACTGCCAGGTTAAATACAACAGTGTGGGTTCATTTTCTTTTCATTTCTCTAGTCACAAACACACAGAGACACATATATCTCTGAAGGGCACTTGTTCCTCATTGTGTTAATTCGTTTTTTTTTTCCTTCCATGCTCTCAGCTCATTAAAAATTGAAATACACACAACTTCTAAAAAAAGACCCTGCATGACACTGAACTGGACACCTCTAGTCCTTTTCAGACAAGCCCGATGAGTGACAACACAGAGGTGGTTCATTTAGCAGCACAGCTAGATAGCCTTGTTCAAGGGCCTCAAAGAGAGCCCTCTTTTGTGGGCGGGATCCGGAAAAATCCTGTGTAAACATTTTCAACTGCACCCACATGTGAGTGCCGCAGAACCGCAGGATAGTTTTCCCTGCTTGAGTGGGAAGGAGAAGTTTGTGATGAATATTACTGTGCTAATGCAGCTAATCTTTATGGACTTTTTATTAGGCTGTAACTCTCGGGTCTTGATCCATGTTTAATGCCCTCATATACAGATCACAAGAGACCTACAGATTGCTCTGAAAAATAGCAGGCTAATGAAAGCTAGATTTGGAGGAGTTCATTCCACATACTGTAGCTAGTTTCCAAAGAAGCCTGTAAAATGTGTTGATATGGAGGGACACAGCTCTCTCAATTAGCATGCAGGAAAGGGAAATGTAGCCTTCGGTTTGGACGCTGTCATTCTGTGACCGCTCCATGCTGACATCGCAGGTGTCTGTCGTTCCCGTACCTACAGGCCAGGGCAAGAGGTGCTCACAAAAATCTGGTCTCCATCACTAGAAATCCTTCTACACACACACATACACACACGGACACACACATGCTGTAATCTAAACCACTGGCCACAAATCATATGAGTGCATTTGAAAATCATCACCAGCCTTTCCCATAAAGAACACCAATAAAAATAAACATTCCCTCAATGGAAACATTTCAAGCTCATATGTAAAGTGCTGGCAGGAGAGAGTACATTACGTGATTGTAGCGTATTTGTCGTTGATGTTGCTTTGGGAAAGGGAGAAATAAAGATATAGAGAGATGGAGGTTTGAAAATGTACATAAACCTTCAACAAACACACTTCAAATTGAGTGTTATGGAGCATCTGTGGTATAATGTTGTTTCCTCAAATAAGCTAATTTCAATTTGTCTTAAATAAATGTAATAGAAAAGCACTGATAATAAAAGTAAATGGTCCTGAGTGATTAAAGCAAAAAAAAAAAAAATGTGCATCTTACAGTAAATATTTTTAAAGCACCTAAATTCTTATTATTTTCGTTTTTTTTTTTTCGTCCATTATTTCAGCTGTAAAGTTTCCTTAATCCTCATTTCAGTCAAAGATGGGGATGCACAGAGCTAAATAGATTACTTATGAATTGTATTTCATTACTGATTCCAAATTACATTACAAAAATTGTGGTTAGTTACGTAGTCAGTTACATTGCAGAATTTAGGTAATATAATAAGACTTTCTGATTCCTTTTGGATTACTTTTGACCTATCTTATTTATCACATCCATTTAAATAGGATTATCTTTATTATAATAACTGTAATGTAAAACAGTTACCATTTGTTGTAATTAACAACATGGGGTGTGTTAAACATTATATTACATCAAAATTTGCCAGACTGGAGATTCTAAAGGAACTGCAGGGGGGTGTAGAGTTTAATGAAAGGCTTATAATTAAATTATAAAAATGTAAAATTAAAATATTTTCAATAAAATAAATCAAAATAAAACACTTTCAATATTTAGTGCACCTACATGTCATGTGAGTATTAACCAAATGAATATGTGAAAATGTGAATATGCAAGTGTGATTTTTAATTATTAAAATATTTTTTTTACGTTTTCTGGGGTGCTTCAGTTCAGGAATGTCTGCATTACATTTAATTAAGAAATAATCAGAAAAGAAAATCAGTGGTCAAATTGCCACCAATGACTGGTCTTTGTGTCCACAAAACTGGAAGGCTTTCTGAATGTACACTGTAAGGCTATTGTAAAAAAGGTTTTTTTTAGATACATTATGAGTAATTTATTACTATTGTATGAATAATATATAATCAAGTAATCAAAAAAAATTAAAATAAATAATAACTGCAGTATTATTACATGTATTTTAAAATGTAATTACAAGTACTCCAGTATAATCCAGATTACATGTAATCAGTTACTACTCAGCTCTGGCAATGCAGCAATGTCTGATTAAACAAAAATGTATATGTATAAAATATAAACTTATTATTACACAGCCTAATTGGCTAGCAGTGTGCTGAGCTAGCTTTCTGAGCAGTTAGCTTACAAAGGATGCAAAACTAAAAGAAGAATGAGAAATGTTTCTTTTTTCCCGATATATATTGGTTCGGTTCTATACTTTTATGTAACATGTCATTTAAAATGCATTAATGGTCATAATAGCATAGTTCAGATGATATACAAAGAATTGGTCTTCATACTGGGTTTCCAGGGTTACCACATTATGTTGTCATGACAACAAAAAAAGTTATATACAGACTACAGTTTTAAAAGCAGGCATCAGTAAATTTGGGGGATTTTTTTATTGTAATTGTTTCAAACAAGTGCTGTTTTTAAAAAAAAAAACTTTTATTGATCAAAGAATGCTGAAAGTAATGTTAGCACAAAGCACAAAACATATCAGGCAACAACTTTTTTAACATGAGTAAATGATTTAAATGAGTAGTGTTTCTTGAACAGCAGATCAGCATATCAGAGTGATTTCTGAAGGATCATGTGACACCAAAGACTGGAGTAATGATGCTGAACATTCTGCTTTGACATCACATTAATACATTACATTTGAAAATTCCCTAACCCTAAATTGAAACAGAAAACAGTTATCTTAAACTATATAATGATGATGATTATAACATAAATTACTCATAATTGAAAGGGAAAGGATGTGATGTATGGCATCAATATTATATTATATTACATTATATTATATTATATTATATTATATTATATTATATTATATTATATTATATTATATTATATTATATTATATTATATTAATGTTATTATATTATATTATATTATATTATATTATATTATATTATATTATATTATATTATATTATATTATATTATATTGCATAAGGTTAGACTTGCCCTATGGCCTTGACAATAAAAAAAGCGATAGGGTTCTCTCTAATAAAAGCCTTTTAATTTTGTTTATGGATAGTTCATTTTATCATTAGCCTACTTTATCAGCATTGTTTTTTTCTCTATCAGAACAGACCTGTGAAACATTTCTGGGTCATGACCGGTTGAGAACCACTGCATTAAGTTTGCGCCCTGATTAAAGAACAGGGAGATTATTCAGCGCTTCAGAGTGAACAGCAGGGTGTCATGATTTGCTCATATTTCAGCCTCTTGAAGGAATGCTAATAAACTTGAATGTTTTGAATCCTAATATTTCTCTGTATATATTAACACTAATGTATTCTGAAAGCTGAGCAAAGAAGATGAAAATCATGATATTTCTGGTGTGGTGAGTTATCCAAGCATTAGGGTAAATTAATACGTTTTACTTTGATTCTGTTTTTACATACAGTTACAGTGAATCTACTCTTAATTTCTGTCCACCGACAGGCAGCCAAAAGATCAATCACAAACACGCTGACTGTAGATCTCCCCCTGATTCAATCTGGCTTGAAATGAAAGACAGGTGAGGAAGCAGGTCACGTGGTCTTTATAGACAGCTAACACAGACAGACACATTCGGTACACATTCCTTGAGAGGCACGTCCACAGAAACGTCGTCTGGCCGTTCGATTCATCTCCCAGCTGCCAGCGTGACCAAATTGTAAAATCAGGAAAACACTAAGTAATTTAGCACTAGAAATGTGGGAAAGGAAGAATTCAATGAAATAGATGCAAATTAGACCCTCTGTCTCGGGTCTTTGGTCAGGAAATTCATTGGTAGCCATTAGTGTTACACTGGGTGTACCAGTGTCACAGTAGCATCACAGCACCCAAGCCTGAAAGTACTGGGGCTAATGTGCTAGAGTAAATATCACTGAAACATTTACCATACAAAGCTAATGCAACACCACAGACTCGCAGGTTTGAGTCTCGGTATCAGCAGGGATTGTACAGTGTTCACTTCCACTCTCAGTACCAAGGTATCAAGGTGCCCTTGAGCAAGACACTGAACCCCAAACTGCTTCAGCTATTGCTGGAACAAATGGCTGCCCACTGCTCTGTGTGTGTGTGTTCATGGTTTGTGTGTGAGTTGTGTTCAGTACTCACTGTTGTATGTGTGGACTTGGATGGGATAAATGAAGAGAACAAATTCTGAGTATATTATACTTGGCAACATGTCACAACAATGGCAGAACACTCTTAACTGCTTCATTAGGAGTGTTCATTTCCTAGGTACAAGAACTCGGGACACCTGGGCCCTTATTCACACAAAATATCTTAAGGCTAAAAGTAGCTCATACATCACAGATTTAGGAGAACATATAAAAAATAATGGCGTGTCAGTCCTAAATTTAGGACTCCTAAATTTTTGCTCTAAAAATATTTCCGAAAGCATTTCAGTACTAAAACTAGCTCCAAAATCTGCAAAGTAGTGAAGAGGACTCCTACTGTAAGTCACTAAGAGCAAATTACAAACTAACTATCCTAAATTGGCTGTTGCTGGCAATCTGCCTTTGAATATAAACATTTTAGAAACATTTGAAGATAATGACCTTTTACAAAGGTATCACCTTTGGTTTTTGAGGTTACCCCAACTCCTAATTTTCCTTTGATTATTTCTTTGTTTTCATTAACCAGCTGGGCAAGAAGTAACAGCTGTTCTGGTGTGCAGTGTTTTGCATGTCTTACTATCAGCCATTATTATTCTACTCTGTCAATTAAAATGCTGTTTATATGCATATCCACTAATTGTTTTTTTGGAACCATACATGTAAGAGTCTGACAATAAGCTGAATATACACTTGTTTAATTAGTGACACTTATCCTGTATTTAAAAAATCTTTATTTAAATACGGCAACATAATATTGTGCTCTACAATATTTCCATGAATAAATCTCTGACAGAGACCATCAGCCAATCACTGTGAGCATAGTTAGTAAACATGCTGAAGTCATCCATAGTGACGAGGTCGACTCCGCCCTGAGAATAGGTTTTAAGAGAAAACTCGTAGATAAAAACTCTTAGTGGTAAGATAAAATGCTTTGTGAATTGGGGCCCTGAAGTACAATGGAGCCCCATGCAACCTTTTCAAACAAAGCAGTATTTTTTAAATAAAAATCAAGTAAATGAAAATCTTGATCAAAATTGAGCTTAATAGTTTTCGTAGAATCCCTAACGTCCTACCATTGTGTGATTCATCATTTAGCAGTGCATTTTTAGTGAGACCACATCAACCACTTTCAAGAACATAACTGAATGGAAAGTGATTAAAAGAACTCAGTGGGTGATCCAGATCTGTAAATATGATGGTGACTAACATCTTAGAAAGAAATACAAATCACACTTGAATCCATCTAGCTATGACAGCTATTTAAAAAAAAGAGCATGTAAACCTACAGAAGGCGTGAAGTCATCTGACAGGAATCATGACATATTTCACAACAGTGTATGGAGCAGACTTGCATGTTTATTTTCAGTTGTTTAAATAGCATTGGAGGTCTATATTCACTTAAAACACCTTTAAGTGCACTTGAACAACTGACAGAATAATGAGATATGTATGTGCAACTGAAATCAAGCAGACGTGAGCATTTGTTCTTATGGCCCTATATATAGCTTATCGAACTCATCTGTTTTCTAGATTCAGACCCCAAGCACTGCCACAAATAATCACAAAGCCTTGAACGAAGACACCAGCATGCCATGATGAAGAACCCGATCACCACCAATCACTCCAGGAAAGCAATTAAAGAGTCAGCTCAAAGCATTTTAACTGTAATTACATCACACAAATCGACTCGGACAAGAGAGCACATACAGGGCCACATGCAAAAACAAATGCACTGGCAGCAGCTTTACAGTGACAGCTAGAAAGGCATCAGTTCTGAGAAATAATAATAATAAAGAATGTCTGAGCCTCACTCATGATTCCATTATGATTTAGGCTTTTATGGGCTTTTCCCCCACAAGAGCTTAAAAACAATTCATTCATTCATTTAGCCTTTAGCAACAATTCAACCACCAATTCCGTTTAAAATGATCTTATGACCTTCAGATGAGATTATTTCACAGAAAACAAACAAAAAGTATATATCTTGTATACGTGTGTGTGTGTGTGTGTGTGTGTGAGAGAGAGAGAGAGAGAGAGAGAGAGATGCATTCAGAAAACAAGCATGAAAAATGATGCTTGCTGGAGTAAAATCTGCTTCACCGTCCATGAAGATAGCATGCGTGAGTCAGATGTGGGTTGCTTTCAAAATGCCCTCTTATGTCCACAAAGAATAACACGAGAATAAGCTACCACAAATCCACATTTCTGCAGGAATAGAAAATTCATATAAAGTGAAATCAAAGTTCACTGTGACTGTGCACTCATTTTACACAAACATTAAAAGATGTTTGTAGAGATTCACTTGAATGAGTATGAGCATCACAACTCAGTGTTAGAATGTCCATGGCTCCAACAGTCTTTTTTTGCACTCCTAAACATACATTTTTATATATGTTAGTTTATTTATTATAGTTACAAAATGCATTTTGCCAGTCAGCTTAAAAAGTGTTTTTTTACGCAGCCTTCATTTCTAAGTGCATTTATATTATATATTACATCTAAAATAATTAAGCAATAAGCACGTGTAAAGTGAAAACACATTATAGAATGAATTAAAAGCAGGAGGTCAGTGCTTAACTTTTAAACATTGTCCTGTGGCACTTGTGCATGCTCACAGTGAGACTGGACCTGCGAATCATCATATCCCATCTCTGAATCCTGTGACATAACATACTTTTTCAAATCAAAATGAGAGAGAGAGAGAGAGAGAGAGAGAGAGAGAGAGAGAGAGAGAGAGAGAGAGAGAGAGAGAGAGAGAGAGAGAGAGAGAGGTGTGTGTGTGTTTGTATGAAGAGTTCAGATGCAAATGCCACCTGAAATTTTCATCTAAAATTAGCATTATTCTCAGGCTCCAATATTTATGTTCAGTTATTTCACTTTAATGGCAATGAAAAGTACCTATTTGTTTGCATAAAAGTTTAATTACGGCCAACACACAGGAGCCTGATAAAATGTTCATTTGAGAATTTTTTTTTTTAGATGGCTTTTCTGCATCATCATCATCTTGCATTTGAACTCTTCATATATATATATATATATATATATATATATATATATATATATATATATATAATGTTTTAATTAAATTAAAAATGTTATTAAATAAAAAAGTGTCCCTGTATATATATATATATATATATATATATATATATATATATATATATATATATATATATATATATATATTTATATATATATATATATGTGTGTGTGTGTGTGTGTGTATAAATCTATATATATATATATGTGTGTGTGTGTGTGTGTGTGTGTTTGTGTGTGTGTGTGTGTATATATATACACACACACACACACACAAATATCTGTATTCGGTCTATATTGCAAACTACATATCATTCTCTTCTTGTTTTTCAAAGTTCACAATGCAGTATGTTGCTGCCTTCCACAATTTATATTTCCTTTAGAAAATGCAAATATTATGCATGTGCATAATCTGTTCCCAAAAGTGTCATCTTCCCACAAAGGATTTCAAAACCTCCCTCAATTTTAAATGACAAACACATTATAAAATCTAAGACCAAAGGAACGAATCTATTAAAATCATGCTGATTGCCATGCCACTATAAACCTGACGTGGGAAGCACAGTATTCTGGTACACAGGTAAATTATGACCCTTCTTCTCTTGAAGGGCTTCACATAAATTAACATGAACTCCCAAAGATCAGGTCTCTCCTCCCACCTGCTATAAAACATCCGCGAGCAGTCAGACAGTGTAAATAGCTGTTTTGACTGATTTTCAGGAAACACCTCTCCATGCCCCCCATTACCCCACAACCTGAGACATTTAAATCACCTCGTATGTGGCAATCCGGGCACAGCAAGCAACAGAGATAATGTTTTCTCTCTCTCACTCTCTCTCTCAAAAACATAAATAAAATGTGATTGTGTTAGCAATAAGCGTTTAGTTTTCCACATAACACACAGGTGGTGATAGTCAGCATATTTAAGTCAGCTCAGATCAGTGATTCCTTAGAAACCTGTTTTTTTTTTTTTTAATTACAAAGAAATTGTGTACATATTTTAAAAAAAATTATATATACAGGAAAGTTCATTTCTTTATTAGTCTATTGTATACAGTTTGTAGACCTAGCCAAGCATTCTGAAATACCCAAGCACGGTCATATGGGCCATTCTACAAAACTGGTCCAAACTTCTATCCCACAACCAAAACACATTTAAAAAACATTTAAGCATCAGCTCTTAGATGTTTAATGAGATCCTTCTATTATCTACTGAAACCAACAATACTATTTAAAATCTTAGTAAGCTTAATATATAAAATCATAATTTATTGTGTACTTTCAATTGAGAGGTGGCTGTCCTGAACCATGAGCCCATCCAGGTGGATGCTGCACACTGGTGGTGGATGAGGAGATGCCCCGACAATGTAGAGCACTTTGAGTACTTAGAAAATATATATATATAAATGTAAGGAATATGTTTTTTTTTCCATTGTTGATTTTAAAAGTATATTTTTTATTATTTTAATAAGTGAAGTAAAAAAAATAATAATTATATTTGAAGTGTTCAGATGCACAAGCCTCTAAGTCTCAAAATAAAAAAAAAGAATAAATAAAAATCTCATGAATTAGACTTTAGATATTGCTAAAAAAAAAATCTTTTTAATTGATTTATTTTTTAGAAAATAGCTAAATATATTTACAATGTAAAAAAAAATCTTTATAGGTCAATATAAACTTTCAGATTTAATATTACTGTGGTAGTGACAAATATTCAAATATTCCAAAACTTTCTGAAAATACAATATGAAAATTACCTGCACAATTACTAGATATGTATACCATGGATATTATATTATAATTTGTTTACATATACGTTTTTTGGAAAAATACTTTTTTCAAGTCATATTTTTTTTTTCAATCTCTGATACCTCAATGAACTCTGTTCTGTTCCGTAGGCTGTTGTCTTCATCTTGTGAATTAATCTGCACTGTGTATTTCCGCACAAGATTGCTCACAGCTTCCGTTCCGTACTGAAAATCAATGGACATGCAGATGGACTCCCATTGAAATGCTGCCCATTCCTGTAGTGCTGATTGAAGAAATCTCCAACACATTTTTTGAGTCTTCTGTTTGGAATATTTTTTGGTCTGTGCATTAGAAAGGGAACATTGGTTGAGACATTAGATTGCAGCACAGGTTCTCAGATGGATATGTGAGAGGTGCCTGCCTGTGCAAACCTGACTGCCACCATGCTACGGTGTTCAGAGTGGTTTCTTGCTGGTCCGAATCTAAAAACTTGTCCCTTAATCTCTAATATTCTGGTCTCTTGACAAGACTCTTTAAATGTAAGTTTAAGAGATGCCATTTCCCTTCTAAGAACTCACTTTATCGTTTTCCAATCTTAAGTTTGATCGTTAAGAAACACCCACCTCTTCATCCATTTCAAATCGTCTCCAAAACACTCATTCTTTCTCATTGGTCATTTTAGAAGGAAAGAGCTAGGCTATTAGTTAAAGGTACATCTGATACAGTATAATTTACACAGTGCGTTTCAGGGAAAAAAAATGTTTAAGGAAAGGGATTGGTTATAAAAACCAACAAAAACAGGCTCAGCTTGCTTAGACACGGCAAAATGTTTGTTTTTCCCTGAAGTGTATCAGTAAGAACATTTTGATTGCTAATGCTATGGATGCTGACTCCTTTAATTTAATGGCACACTGCTCCCAGGGTTCGTATTACAGGAATATGACCATGAATAGGAAGAAAAGCTCCTCACAAAAAAATGTGTTGATGCTTAAGTAAATGGGTCTGACTCAGCGCAACCTTTGGCATAAGCCCAGTTAAACCAAATGTTTAAGAAACAGGAATTTCACCAAGTCATTCAATCACTGTGGTTAACAATTCTCTGGCATAGACGATAAAGTCTTCACACAAAGTAATCATTTGACTTGAGAAATGCACAAATCATATGGACCACTTGTATGGTGCTTTTAAAGCTTCAAAGTTCATTATTATGACATTTAAAAAACATGGAACCTATGCAATTCTTAATTTTCCCCTTTGTGAATGAGGACTTGGCCTGTTAAGTATGATTAAAAAAAAGGAGAAGCAGCAAAACCCAGTTTGTGAATTAATTGTTGGTTTATGCCTGATATACAGTATTGTTCAAAATAATAGCAGTACAATGTGACTAACCAGAATAATCAAGGTTTTTAGTATATTTTTTATTGCTACGTGGCAAACAAGTTACCAGTAGGTTCAGTAGATTGTCAGAAAACAAACAAGACCCAGCATTCATGATATGCACGCTCTTAAGGCTGTGCAATTGGGCAATTAGTTGAAAGGGGTGTGTTCAAAAAAATAGCAGTGTCTACCTTTGACTGTACAAACTCAAAACTATTTTGTACAAACATTTTTTTTTCTGGGATTTAGCAATCCTGTGAATCACTAAACTAATATTTAGTTGTATGACCACAGTTTTTTAAAACTGCTTGACATCTGTGTGGCATGGAGTCAACCAACTTGTGGCACCTCTCAGCTGTTATTCCACTCCATGATTCTTTAACAACATTCCACAATTCATTCACATTTCTTGGTTTTGCTTTAGAAACAGCATTTTTGATATCACCCCACAAGTTCTCAATTGGATTAAGGTCTGGAGATTGGGCTGGCCACTCCATAACATTAATTTTGTTGGTTTGGAACCAAGACTTTGCCCGTTTACTAGTGTGTTTTGGGTCATTGTCTTGTTGAAACAACCATTTCAAGGGCATGTCCTCTTCAGCATAGGGCAACATGACCTCTTCAAGTATTTTAACATATGCAAACTGATCCATGATCCCTGGTATGCGATAAATAGGCCCAACACCATAGTAGGAGAAACATGCCCATATCATGATGCTTGCACCTCCATGCTTCACTGTCTTCACTGTGTACTGTGGCTTGAATTCAGAGTTTGGGGGTCGTCTCACAAACTGCCTGTGGCCCTTGGACCCAAAAAGAACAATTTTACTCTCATCAGTCCACAAAATGTTCCTCCATTTCTCTTTAGGCCAGTTGATGTGTTCTTTGGCAAATTGTAACCTCTTCTGCACATGCCTTTTTTTTAACAGAGGGACTTTGCGGGGGATTCTTGAAAATAGATTAGCTTCACACAGACGTCTTCTAACTGTCACAGTACTTACAGGTAACTCCAGACTGTCTTTGATCATCCTGGAGGTGATCATTGGCTGAGCCTTTGCCATTCTGGTTATTCTTCTATCCATTTTGATGGTTGTCTTCCATTTTCTTCCACGTCTCTCTGGTTTTGCTCTCCATTTTAAGGCATTGGAGATCATTTTAGCTGAACAGCCTATCATTTTTTGCACCTCTTTATAGGTTTTCCCCTCTCTAATCAACTTTTTAATCAAAGTACGCTGTTCTTCTGAACAATGTCTTGAATGACCCATTTTCCTCAGCTTTCAAATGCATGTTCAACAAGTGTTGGCTTCATCCTTAAATAGGGGCCACCTGATTCACACCTGTTTCTTCACAAAATTGATGACCTCAGTGATTGAATGCCACACTGCTATTTTTTTGAACACACCCCTTTCAACTAATTCAACTAATTGCCCAATTGCACAGCCTTAAGAGCGTGCATATCATGAATGCTGGGTCTCATTTGTTTTCTGAGAATCTACTGAACCTACTGGTAACTTGTTTGCCACGTAGCAATAAAAAATATACGAAAAACCTTGATTATTCTGGTTAGTCACATTGTACTGCTATTATTTTGAACAATACTGTACTATAAGTCTCACAAGTCTTTGCACAAAGTTATCGTTTGACTTCAGACATGCAATGGACTACATTTATTCTCCTTTTTGAAGCTTAGAAGTTCATTGTAATTCTATTAAACGGAATGTTTCTCTTTTGTGCTCTACTGGAGAAGCCATTTTTGGGTTACATGGTGCCAGTTAAAGTCAGCTTGCCCCTTTAGCAATGTCCAGTGTTTAAAAGGAGAGGTTTTTTTTGTACAGTGTCAAAGCCATTATTGTTGTGATGGATGTTCCCGAGCACAGCTATCCAACAAAATCTCTCAGCCGTCTATTTTAAGTCAATTTAATGGCCAGAGATTCAGGTGTGAGCGACTGGATTTAAATTTGCTGCCTGTCTTCTGACGACCAGCTGAAGGGTAATACCTCCAAGACATTTCTTTTCATACGCGTCAAGCCTCGGAATCATTTGTTGTAGCATAACAGGAAGCCGTGAGAATACTTTCACAATTGATTGAACTGTCAAAAAACACATTGTTTGATTGATCACATTTCAACCAATCATGTCATGCCAATTTTCGATGCGATCGGGTTGGCTGACGGATCATGGGAGAAGAAAAAAAAAAAAGAGTGATACAGTGATACTGTTGCACGTCGTTTAAAATTAAAATATGCCCAAAAATACCCCCCAACCCCCACCCACCACAAAAAAATCTGACAGTTTGGCATTGTGCAGTAAAGGCAATCCAAAGAAAAAAAACTTGCTTGTCAAAAAACCAGCAGCAGGTCAAGTCGACCTTAGCTAGACTTCCAAATGATGCACCCCTGTTAAAACTGGAGAGTTTTTTCAGCATCAAACAGCATGCATGAAACACCCAGATGACCTTCCAAAAAACAGGAGGAGACATTTAAGGGTACCCATTGTTTGAAAGACTTGAGGGAAATCAGGAGGTCGGGTCAAACCCACTGTACATCCTTGACAGATACAGCAATTATGATGAATCTCAGATCAAATACTCCAAATAAAAGCTGACAGCTGAAGCCTGACAGAATGCGAGCATGTGGGCTGCTAAAATGTGGAGAGAAGAGGAAGGTGTTAAGAACCCGCGAGAAAACCGAACAATGGAACATCGGAAATCTACTTCCTTAAGTTTATTTTGTGCTTCTCAAGCAATTAACAGTTACATCTTGTGATAAACAAATTATACAATCCGACTCGTGATTAATTCACACAATTGAGTTTCCCTAACAGATGTCTTCAAGTTGGCACTTTGTTTTAGCAGCAAAACCGTGTGTAAAAGCACTTTGTCTCAGCGGTGAACTTTTACAGAGCTTGTCCACACCTCACTGTAGTACATTTCTTTTTTGGAGAACCGTAATGTCTGGAGGGAAAGGTCAACCACAGACAGTATGAGTAATGTGAGAGAGAAACGGGGGGGTGAGAGGACATCACTCTGTATCTGAAAATCTCTGTGTTGAGGAAAAGGTGCATTACGTGGCTGAGAGGAGCTTTGACACTCGATACTTTTCCTCACTAGAATGAAATATCAGAAACATGTCGTCATGGATGAGCTGTGCTAATGTAAAGCGGATTTGTTGGCTTAACAAAACAAGATAAGAGTTTCAAACATGTATGAGGCATAACACCAGACATTCCATGTAAAATATGGTGCATGGCAACACTTGATGGACTTCGACAACAGGGAGCAATTTGATTTGAATAATCATTCAGAGAAAATATGTATTTCTCACTTGCGGGCCTCCGAATCATGTCAATTATGATTGAATATTATTTGAACATTAATTTGGGAAGTGTTTGATAACCTGCGACTAGTTGAATGGCTGACAGCATATTTTAAATGATGGCAAGAGAAGTCAAATGGGCGTAGTTTAAAAAAAAAAAAAAAAAAAAAACAGGCTTTTGATATAGATCACCTTCAGGTGTGATTACAGATGTCATTCATCAAAATGTAACATATTGTAGAAACATATTGTAAAAGCGTAGGTTCGAGTTTTATTAGAAATATGAAGCCATTCAACTACATCATCACTGTAAGCTCATTTGGGCATTTCGCAGATACATACACACTAGATCGGTGCAATGTCGGAATGCTGCAAATCCACAGATGGTGACATTTATATTTATGGTTTTATAAATGTTAATTTTTAGAAGCCGTGGATTCAACATGCAAATAATTTCAAAGAAGCTTTATAGAAAGTTTTTAAGCAACACTTTAGCACATGTATGCATGAAGTATTACTAACAATAAAAAATATTTCAGTATTAATACATTATATATATATATATATATATATATATATATATATATATATATGTACACACACACAATATTCATATTAATGCTATTGTTCATAATTTATGATCCATGAGTGAAGTTAATTTAATCACAACATTAGAGTTTATTCATAAATTCATAAATTCGTTAAGTGTTGTTTTTGTTAATTCATGATAGATGATGCATTTAACAACTTAAACCTTATTGTAAAGTCTAAATGTTGTGCATTACCCTATAAAGCATATCTTAAAGCTCATAAAACATGGTGTCTAGAAAAGGAAACAAGATGCATGTTACCAAATGTGCATATTTTTATGTGCAGTCATGCATTTTGACCAATCATGCATGGACCAATACGATTTTGAGAAATCAGGGTTCTCTTGGAAATCCACTTTGGTGTATTCCCTCTTGATGTCAAATGGACCTCACTTTTTCTCACACCTCCACAACAAATTCCTATTTGGAAACAAATGACAATGCGGAAAGGTATTTTGATTATTATAATTTTTTTATTTGAACCAAAAATGCAAATGTGTAAAACAGCAATCCAACTCCCAAAGCTTTACATAACATTAAAAAAAAAAAAAAACACTCCTCTAGCAAACTACCATTCACTACAGTCATTTCCAGAAATAAAATACAAACCCCAAACCAGTACTAAATCCACAGGAACCTCTGAGAGGCAATTAAGTTGCAATAAACACACAAACCGAATCAAAAACCTCCCTTAAGCCATCCGTCACACAACCTCCAGCGACCCAACACACCGTTGTTTATAAATGCAGAAACAAATGAATGCGCTTCCGCCGGGATCAGGCTGGAAGTGGTGTAAGGCTACTTCAAAGAAGTCATCACACATGCAT